>NC_141877.1:28706666-28858181 GCF_056163025.1 Triticum urartu
ATGACAACTAATTGTTCATCAGGAAAGCTATCATCAATAGGTAGTGGGTCATCAAGAACATTCTCTAACCTAGACAAGTTGTCTCCAACCAAGTTCTCAGCTCCCTTTCTATCAATAATATGCAAATCAAATTCTTGTAGTAGGAGAACCAATCTAATAAGTCTAGGTTTAGCATCTTTCTTTTCCATAGGATATTTAATAGCAGCATGATCGGTATGAAAAGTTACTTTAGAGTCAACAATATAAGGTCTGAACTTATCACAAGAAAACACAACTGCTAAAAATTCCTAGTAGCATAATTTCTCTGGGCACTGTCTAGAGTTTTACTAGCACATTGGATAACTTTTAATTTCTTATCAACTCTTTGTCCTAGAAAAACACCTACATCATAATCACTAGCATCACACATAATTTCAAAGGGTAAATTCCAATCAGGTGGCTGAACAATAGGTGCAGAAATCAAGGCTTTCTTAAGTATTTCAAATGCTTCTACACAATCATCATCAAAGACAAAAGGAACATATTTTTGTAAGATATTAGTCAGATGCCTAGAAATTTTTGAGAAGTCTCTAATGAACCTCCTATAAAAACCGGCATGACCAAGGAAACTTCTTATACCTTTAATGTCCTTTGGACACGGCATCTTTTCAATAGCATCAACTTTATCTTTATCAACTTGAATACCTCTTTCAAAAATTTTATGCCCCAAGACAATACCTTCATTAACCATAAAGTGGCACTTCTCCCAATTCAAGACAAGACTAGTTTCTTCACATATCTGCAAAACTCGATCAAGGTTGCTTAAGCAATCATCAAAAGAAGTTCCATACACGGAGAAATCATCCATGAAAACCTCAACAATCTTTTCACAAAAGTCAGAGAATATAGCAGGCATACATCTTTCAAAGGTAGCAGGTGCATTACATAAACCAAAAGGCATACGTCTATAAGCAATGGTACCGAAAGGGCAAGTAAAAGTGGTCTTTTCCTGATCCTCTTTCGACACGGGCATTTGAGAGAAACCAGAATAACCGTCTAGAAAGCAAAAATGTATATTTTTGGATAATCTTTCTAGCATTTGATCAATAAAAGGTAAAGGGTAATGATCCTTTCTAGTAGCTTTATTTAATTTGCAGAAATCAATTACCATTCGATAACCTGTAACAATTCTTTGTGGGATCAATTCATCTTTATCATTAGGAACAATGGTAATACCTCCCTTCGTAGGGACACAATGGACAAGACTTACCCACTGACTATCAGCAACAGGATAAATTATACCTAAAGCTTTAGTATATTTTTCTTACCACTTCTTTCATCTTAGGATTTAACCATCATTGGTGATCAACAACCGGTTTAGCGTCTTTCTCCAATTTTATTTTGTGTTGGCATAGAGTGGGACTAATGCCCTTAATATCATCAAGAGTATATCCAATAGCAGCACGGTGCTTATTCAGAGTTTTTAATAATTTCTCTTCTTCTTGCTCTAAAAGGTTAGCACTAATAATAACAAGATATATCTTCTTTTCATCAAGATAAGCATACTTAAGAGTATCAGGCAATGGTTTAAGATCAAACACGGGATCACCCTTGGGTGGAGGAGGATCCCCTAGAACTTCAACAAGCAAGTTGTGTTTCAAAATAGGTCCGTGTTTAAAGAATACTTCATCTATTTCCCTTCTTTCATTCATAAACATATCATTTTCATGGTCTAGCAAATATTGTTCTAAAGGATCATTAGGAGACACGGCAATAGAAGCAAGACTAATAATTTCATCTTTACTAGGAAATTCTTTATCATGGGGTTGTCTACGAAATTTAGCAAACTTAAAATCATGAGACATATCCCCTAAAGCAACAGAAACAATATCCTTTTTGCAATCTATCTTAGCATTAACAGTATTCAGGAAGGGTCTACCAAATATAATGGGACAAAATTCATCTTGTGGGGAACCAAGAACAAGAAAATCAGTAGGATATTTAACTTTCCCACACAAGACTTCAACATCTCTAACAATCCCAATCGATGAAATAGTATCTCTATTGGCAAGCTTGATTGTAACATCAGTACCTTCTAACTCGGCAGGTGCAATATCATGCATAATTTCATCGTATAAAGAATGATGTATTGCACTCACACTAGAACCCATATCACACAAGCCATGATATCAATGATCTCCTATTTTGACAGAAACAACAGGCATGCCAATGATAGGTCTATGTTTATCTTTAGTATCAGGTTTACCAATTCTAGCAACTTCATCACAGAAGTAAATAACATGCCCATCAATATTATCGACCAAGAGATCTTTAACCATAGCAATACCAGGTTCAACTTTAATTTGCTCAGAGGGTGTGGGTGTTCTAGTATTACTCTTACGAACCATAGTTGAAGCTTTAGCATGATCCTTTATTCTAACAGGGAAAGGTGGTTTCTCAATATAAGCGGTAGGAACAATAGGATCAATATTATAAGTGATGGTATTTTCTTCAACTTTAGTAGGTTCAACTACTTTTACTTCAATGGGAGGATGATATTTAAGCCACTTCTCCTTAGGGAGATCAACATGAGTAGCAAAGGATTCGCAGAAAGAAGCTACTATCTAAGCGTCAAGTCCATATTTAGTGCTAAATTCACGAAAAGCATCGATATCCATAAAAGATTTAACACAATCAAACTTAGGTGTTATACCTGACTCCTTACCTTCGTCGAGTTCCCAATATTCAGAGTTGTATTTAATTCTTTCCAATAAATCCCATCTGAATTCAATAGTCTTCATCATAAAAGATCTAGTACAAGAAGTATCGAGCATGGAGCGATTATTGAGAGAAAGCCGAGCATAAATTTTTTGAATAATAATTTCTCTTGAGAGCTCATGATTGGGGCATGAATATAACATTGAATTAAGCCTCCCCAATCTTGAGTGATGCTTTCTCCTTCGCGATGCCAAAAATTATATATATATAATTACGATCACGATGAACCAGATGCATAGGATAAAACTTCTGATGAAATTCCAATTTCAATCGGTTGTAGTTCCATGATCCAATATCATCACATAGCCTAAACCATGTCAATGCCTTTCCCTTCAAAGATAAAGGGAAGACCTTCTTATTGATAACATCCTCGGGCATACCTGCAAGCTTAAATAATCCACAAACTTCATCCACATAGATTAGGTGCAAATCGGGATGTAATGTTCCATCTCCTATAAAAGGATTAGCTAGCAGTTTCCCTATCATACCCGAAGGAATTTCAAAGTAAACATTTTCAGTAGGTTCAATAGGTTGAGGAGGAACTCTTTGCTCTACTAGTCGGGGTGAAGATACCCCGAACAAGCCCCTCAAAGGATTACTTTCCATAGTAACAAGTGATAGTAAATTCTAGCACAATATATAAAATTTTCCTTACCAAATTCCACTTGTCAAAGGCACTTCACTCCCCGGCAATGGCGCCAGAAAAGAGTCTTGATGACCCACAAGTATAGGGGATCTATCGTAGTCCTCTCGATAAGTAAGAGTGTCGAACCCAACGCAGATCAGAAGGAAATGACAAGCGGTTTTAGTAAGGTATTCTCTGCAAGCACTGAAATTATCGGTAACAGGTAGTTTTGTGATAAGGTAATTTGTAACGAGTAACAAGTAATAAAAGTAAACAAGGTGCAGCAAGGTGGCCCAATCCTTTTGTAGCAAAGGACAAGCCTGGACAAACTCTTATATAAAGGAAAGCGCTCCCGAGGACACATGGGAATTATCGTCAAGCTAGTTTTCATCACACTCATATGATTCGCGTTCATTACTTTGATAATTTGATATGTGGGTGGACCGGTGCTTGGGTACTGTCCTTCCTTGGAAAAGCATCCCACTTATGATTAACCCCTCTTGCAAGCATTCGCAACTAGAAAAGAAGTATTAAGGTAAACCTAACCATAGCATGAAACATATGGATCCAAATCAGCCCCGTACGAAGCAACACATAAACTAGGGTTTAAGCTTCTGTCACTCTAGCAACCCATCATCTAATTATTACTTCCCAATGCCTTCCCCTAGGCCCAAATAATGGTGAAGTGTCATGTAGTCAATGTTCACATAACACCACTATAGGAAAGACAACATACATCTCATCAAAATATCGAACGAATACCAAATTCACATGACTACTTATAGCAAGACTTCTCCCATGTCCTCAAGAACAAACGTAACTACTCACAAATCATATTCATGTTCATAATCAGAGGGGTATTAATATGCATAAAGGATCTGAACATATGATCTTCCACAAAATAAATCAACAAGCATCAACTACAAGGAGTAATCAACACTACTAGTAACCCACAGGTACCAATCTCAGGTTTTGAGACAGAGATTGGATACAAGACATGAACTAGGGTTTGAGATGAGACGCTGTTGGTGAAGATGTTGATGGAGATTGACCCCCTCCCGATGGGAGGATCGATGGTGATGACGAAGGTGATGATTTCCCTATCCCGAAGGGATGTTTCCCCGGCAGAACAACTCCATCGGAGCCCTTGATTGGTTCCACCAAGGTTCCGCCTCGTGACGGCGGTGCTTCGTCCCAAAAGCTTCCTTCCGATTTTTTTCAGGGCGAAAGACTTCGTATAGCAAAAGATGGGCACCGGAGGCCTGCCAGGGGGCCACGAGACAGGGGGGCGCGCCCAGGGGTAGGGCGCGCCCCCACCCTCATCGATGGTGGGTGGCCCCCCTTTGGTGCTTTCTTCGCCCAATATGTTTTATATATTCCAAAACTGACTTCCGTGGAGTTTTAGGACTTTTGGAGTTGTGCAGAATAGGTCTCTAATATGTGCTCCTTTTCCAGCCCAGAATTCCAGCTACCGGCATTCTCCCTCTTCGTGCAAACCTTGTAAAATAAGAGAGAATAGACATAAGTATTGTGACATAATGTGTAATAACATCCCATAATGCAATAAATATTGATATAAAAGCATGATGCAAAATGGACGTATCACACATCATAAGCTTGCAAGAAAACGACTAGGGAGTTAGTCACGAGGTGATGTATTACGGAACTAGTAAAGAGACTTGCTGGTAACGAGATTGAATTAGTTATGAAGATACCGACGATCGAGTCTCAGCCAAGTAACATACCGATGGACAAAGGGAATTATGTATGTTGTCATAACGGTTTGACTGATAAAGATCTTCGTAGAATATGTAGGAGCCAATACGGGCATCCAGGTTCCGCTATTGGTTATTGACCGAAGAGGTTTCTCGGTCATGTCTACATAGTTCTCGAACCCGTAGGGTCCGCACGCTTAACGTTCGTTGACGATATAGTATTATATGAGTTATGTGATTTGGTGACCGAATGTTGTTCAGAGTCCCGGATGAGAACACGAACATGACAAGGAGTCTCAAAATGGTCGAGAGGTAAAGATTGACATATAGGACGATGGTATTCGGACACCGGAAGTGTTCCAAAGGGTACCGGGTACATATCGGATGACCGGAAAGGGTTCCGGGCACCCCCGACAAAAAATATGGGCCTTATGGGCCAAGAGGGGAAACACACCAGCCACAAGGGGCTGGTGTGCCCCCCCATATGGACCGGCCAAGGTGGAGAAGGAAAGGGGAAGGAGGAAAGGAAAGAAAGGAATAGGATTCTCCCTTCCCCCTCTTTCCTCCCCCCTCCGATATATATGGCAGGGGGGCGCGCGGCTTGGGAGGAGCCCAAGTAGGATTCGGTCCTACTTGGGGCGCCTACTGGCCTCTCCCCTCCCCCTCCCACCTATATATATGTGGGGGTGCCTAGCACACCCAAGACAATTGCCTAGCCGTGTGCGGCGCCCCCTCCACTGTTTACTCCCTCGGTCATATTTCCATAGTGCTTAGGCGAAGCCCTGCGGAGATCACTTCACCATCACCATCACCACGCCGTCGTGCTGACGGAACTCATCTACTACCTCGACGTCTTTCTAGATCAAGAAAGCGAGGGACATCACCGAGCTGAACGTGTGCATAACTCGGAGGTGCCATACGTTCGGTACTCGATCGATGGATCACGAAGAAAGTTCGACTACATAAACCACGTTGTGAAACGCTTCCGCTTATGGTCTATGAGGGCACGTAGACACATTCTCCCCCTCGTTTCTATGCATCTCCATGGATTGATCATTGCGTGTGCATAGAATTTTTTTTGTTTTCCATGCAATGATTGCCAACAGTGGCATCATGAGCCAGGTCTATGCGCAGATGATATGCACGAGTAGAACACAAAGAGTTGTGGGCGGTAATAGTCATACTGCTTACCAGCAACGTCTTATTTTGATTCGGCGGTATTATGGGATGAAGCGTCCCGAACCAACCTTACATGTCCACGCACATGAGACCGGTTCCACCGACCGACATGAAACTAGTTTTGCATAAAGGTTGCTGGCGGATGTCTGTTTCTCCTACATTAGTTGAATCGAATTTGACTGCTGCTGGTCCTTGAAGAAGGTTAAAATAGCAAACTTGATGAAACACCGTCTTGGTTTTATGCGTAGGTAAGAATGGTTCTTGCTAGAAGCCTGTAGCAGCCATGTAAAACTTGCAACGACAAAGTAGAGGACGTCTAACTTGTTTTTGCAGGGCATGTTGTGATGTGATATGGTCAAGACATGATGTGATAAACGTTATTGTATGAGATGATCATGTTTTGTATGATATCTGACAACCGGCAGGTGTCTTATGGTTGTCTCTTTATTGTATGAAATGCAAATGACATGTAATTGCTTTACTTTATCACCATGCGTTAGTGATAGTTGTAGAAGCAATAATTTGCGAGACGACCATGATGCTACGATGGAGATCAAGGTGTCGAGCCGGTGACGATGGAGATCATGACAACGCTTTGGAGATGGAGATCAAAAGCACAAGATGATGATGGCCATATCATGTCACATATTTTGATTGCATGTGATGTTTATTTCATATGCATCTTTTTTTGCTTAGAACGACGGTAGCATTACAAGATGATCCCTTCACTAAATTTCAAGGTAAAAGTGTTCTCCCTGAGTATGCACCATTGTGAAAGTTCGTCGTTTTGAGACACCACATGATTATTGGGTGTGATAGACTCTACGTTCACATACCACGGGTGTAAGACAGTTTTACACATGCAGAATACTTGGGTTAAACTTGACGAGCCTAGCATGTACAGACATGGCCTCGGAGCACTAGAGACCGAAAGGTCGAACGTGAATCATATAGTAGATATGATCAAGATAGAGATGTTCACCATTGATGACTACCCCATCTCACGTGATGATCGGACATGGGTTAGTTGATTTGGATCACATATCACTTAGATGTCTTGAGGGATGTCTATTTAAGTGGGACTTCTTAAGTAAATTGATTAATTGAACTTAACTTATCATGAACTTAGTCCTGATAGTATTTGCATATCTATGTTGTAGATCAATTGCTCGCGATATAGCTCCCCTATTTTTGATATGTTCCTGGAGAAAAATAAGTTCAAAGATGATAGTAGCAATGATGCGGGCTGGGTCCATGATCTAAGGATTATCCTCATTCCTGCACAAAATAATTGTGTCCTTGATGCACCGCTAGGTGACAGACGTATTGCAGGATTCAGAAGCAGACGTTATGAACATTTGACAAGCTCGGTATGATGACTACTTGATAGTTTAGTGCGCCATGATTTAAGGCTTAGAATCGGGACTTCAAAAATGTTTTGAATGCCACAGAGCATATGAGATGTTCCAAGAGCTGAAATTGGTATTTTAGACTCATGCCCGTGTCGAGAGATATGAGACCTCTAAGAATTACTTTGCCTACAAGATGGAGGAGAATAGCTTAGCCAGTGAGCATGTTCTCAGAATGTCTGGGTACTACAATCGCTTGAATCAAGTGGGAGTTAATTTTCTAGATAAGATAGTGATTGACAGAGTTCTCTAGTCACTATAACCAAGGTACTAGAACTTTGTGACGAACTATAATATGCAAGGGATGACAAAAAAGATTCCCAAGCTCTTCGCGATGGTGAAATTGGCGAAGGTAGAAATCAAGAAAAAGCATCAAGTGTTGATGGTTAACAAGACCACTAGTTTCAAGAGAAAGGGCAAGGGAAGAAGGAAAGGGAACTTCAAGAAGAATGGCAAGCAAGTTTCTACTCCCGTGAAGAAGCCCAAAGCTGGACCCAAGCCTAAAACTGAGTGCTTCTATTGCGAAGGAAATGGTCACTGGAAGTGGAACTGCCCCAAAAACTTGGCGGACAAGAAGGATGGCAAAGTGAACAAAGGTATATTTCATATACATGTTATTGATGTGTATTTTACTTGTATTCAAAGTAATCCCTGGATATTTGATACCAGTTTAGTTGCTAAGATTAGTAACTCGAAATAGGAGTTGCAGAGACTAGTTAAAAGCGAGGTGACGATGTGTGTTGGAAATGATTCCAAGGTTGATATGATCACCATCTCACACTCCCTCTACCTTCGGATTAGTGTTAAATATAAATAAATGTTATTTGGTGTTTTCATTGAGCATGAATATGATTAGATCATGTTTATTGCAATACGGTTATTTGTTGAAGTTAGAGAATAATTGTTATTCTATTTACATGAATTAAACATTCTATGGTCATACACCCAATGTGAATGGTTTATTGAATCTCGATCATAGTAATACACATATTCATAATATTGATGCCAAAAGATGCAAAGTAGATAATGATAGTGCAACATACTTGTGGCACTATCGTTTAGGTCATATTGGTGTAAAGCGCATGAAGAAACTTCATGTAAATGGACTTTTGAAATCACTTGATTATGAATCATTTGATACTTGTGAGCCATGCCTCATGGGAAAGACGACTAAAACTCCATTCTCCGGAACAATGGAGTGAGCTAATGACTTATAGGAAATAATACATACTGATGTATGTGGTCCGATGAGTGTTGAAGCACACAGCGGGTATCGTTATTTTCTGACCTTCACAGATGATTTGAGTAGGTATGGGTATATCTAATTAATGAAACACAAGTCTGGAACATTTGAAAAGTTCAAAGAATGTCAGAGTGAAGTAGAGAATCATCGTAACAAGAAAATAAAGTTTCTATGATTGATACGTCCATTTTGCATCATGCTTTTATATTGATATTTATTGCATTATGGGCTCACATTATGTCACAATACTTATGCCTATTCTCTCTTATTTTACAAGGTTTATATGAAGATGGAGAATGCTGGCAGCTAGGATTCTGGGCTGGAAAAGGAGCAAATATTATAGACCTATTCTGCATAGCTCCAAAAGTTCTGAAACTTCACGGAAGTCATTTTCAGAATATATAATAAATAATGAGCGCAAGAAGTTCCAGAGGGGGGCCTCACCCTGCCCACGAGGGTGGGGGGCGCACCCTACCCCCTGGGCGTGCCCCCTACCTCGTGGGCCCCCTGGTGGCCCTCCGATGCCCATCTTCTGCTATATGGAGTCTTTCGATGAGGAAAAAATGACAAGCCAGCTTTTGGGACGAGAGTCCGCCGCCACGAGGCGGAACCTTGGCGGAACCAATCTAGGGCTCTGGCGGAGCTATTCTGCCGGGGAAACTTCCCTCCAGGAGGGGGAAATCATCGCCATCGTCATCACCAACGATCCTCTCATCGGGAGGGGGTCAATCTCCATCAACATCTTCACCAGCACCATCTCCTCTCAAACCCTAGTTCATCTATTGTATCCAATTCTTGTCTCCAAGTTCGGGATTGGTACCTATGGGTTGCTAGTAGTGTTAATTACTCCTTGTAGTTGATGCTAGTTGGTTTATTTGGTGGAAGATCATATGTTCAGATCCTATATGCACATTAATCCCCCTCTGATTATGAACATGAATATGTTTTGTGAGTAGTTACGTTTGTTCCCGAGGACATGGAAGAAGTCTTGCTAATAGTAGTCATGCGAATTTGGTATTCGTTCGATATTTTGATGAGATGTATGTTATCTCTCCTCTAGTGGTGTTATGTGAACGTCGACTACATGACACTTCACCATTATTTGGGCCTAGAGGAAGGCATTGGGAAGTAATAAGTAGATGATGGGTTGCTAGAGTGACGGAAGCTTAAACCCTAGTTTATGTTGCTTCGTAAGGGGCTGATTTGGATCCATATGTTTCATGCTATGGTTAGGTTTGCCTTAATACTTTTGTTGTAGTTGCGGATGCTTGCAATAGAGGTTAATCATAAGTGGGATGCTTGCCCAAGTAAGGGCAGTACCCAAGCACCGGTCCACCCACATACCAAATTATCAAAGTACCGGACGCGAATCATATGATCGTGATGAAACCTAGCTTGACGATATTCCCATGTGTCCTCGGGAGCGCTTTACATCATATAAGAGTTTGTCCAGGCTTGTCCTTTGCTATAAAAAGGATTAGGCCACCTTGCTGCACTTTATTTACTTTTGTTACTTGTTGCTGGTTACCAATTATCGTATCACAAAACTATCTGTTACCTATAATTTCATTGCTTGCAGAGAATACCTTGCTGAAAACCGCTTATCATTTCCTTCTGCTCCTCGTTGGGTTCGACACTCTTACTTATCGAAAGGACTATGATAGATCCCCTATACTTGTGGGTCATCAACGATCTGATCGCAGAGGCGAATATTTGAATTACGAGTTTGGCCTTGATATAAAACAATATGGAATAGTTTCACAACTCATGCCACCTGGAACACCACATCATAATGGTGTGTCCGAACGTCGTAACCGTACTTTATTAGATATGGTGCATTCTATGATGTCTCTTACCAATTTACCACTATCGATTTGGGGTTATGCATTAGTGAAAGCCACATTCATGTTAAATAGGGCACCGTCTAAATACGTTGAGCTGGCTGATACGTCTCCATCGCATCTACTTTTCCAAACTCTTTCGCCCTTGTTTTGGACTCTAATTTGCATTATTTGAATGGAACTAACCTGGACTGATGCTGTTTTCAGCAGAATTGCCGTGGTGTTATTTTTGTGCAGAAATAAAAGTTCTCGGAATGACGTGAAACTTCACGGAGATTATTTTTGGAATAAATAAAAAATATTGGTGAAAGAATCAACCAGAGGGGACCCACCACCCGTCCGCAAGGGTGGAGGGCGCGCCCTCCTATCTTATGGGTCCCACGAAGCTCCACCGACCTCAACTCCAACTCCATATATTCACGTTCGGGGAGAAAAAAAATCAGAGAGAAGGATTCATCATGTTTTACGGTACGGAGCCGACGCCACTTCCTGTTCTTCCTCGGGAGGGCAGATCTGGAGTCCGTTTTGGGCTCCAGAGAGGGGAAATCGTCGCCATCGTCATCATCAACCATCCTCCATCATCAATTTCATGATGCTCACCACCGTGCGTGAGTAATTCCATCGTAGGCTTGCTGAACGGTGATGGGTTGGATTAGATTTACCATGTAATCGAGTTAGTTTTGTTAGGGTTTGATCCCTAGTATCCACTATGTTCTAAGATTGATGTTGCTATGACTTTGCTATACCTAATGCTTGTCACTAGGGCCCCAGTGCCATGATTTCAGATCTGAACCTATTATGTTTTCATGAATATATTTGTGTTCTTGATCCTATATTGCAAGTTATAGTCGCCTACTACGTGTTATGATCTAGCAACCCTGGAGTGACAATAGTCGGGACACTTCCCGGTGATGACCGTAGTTTGAGGAGTTCATGTATTCACTAAGTGCTAATGCTTTGGTCTAGTTATCTATTAAAACGAGGCCTTAATATCCCTTAGTTTCCATTAGGACCCCGCTACCACGGGAGGGTAGGACAAAAGATGTCATGCAAGTTCTTTTCCATAAGCACGTATGACTATACTCGGAATACATGCCTACATAATATCGATGAATTGGAGCTAGTTTTATGTCACCCTATGTTATAACTGTTGCATGATGAATTCCATCCAACATAATTATCCATCATTAATCCGTTGCCTACGAGCTTTTCACACATTGACCTTTGCTAAGTTACTTTTCCGTTGCCACTTTTACGATTGTTACAGAACTGCTACTGTTACTTTTGCCACTGTTACCGTTACTTCCATACTACTTTGCTACTAAATATTTTGCTACAGATATTAAGTCCTTCAGGTGTGGTTGAATTGACGACTTGACTGCTAATACTTGAGAATATTCTTTGGCTCCCCTTGTGTCGAATCAATAAATTTGGGTTGAATACTCTACCCTCGAAAACTGTTGCGATCCCCTATACTTGTGGGTTATCAAGATCTTTTTCTGGCGCCGTTGCCGGGGAGCATAGCTTTATTATCTGAGTCACTAGGAATTTATATCTGTTGATCACTATGAGGAATTTGAAAGATCAAAGAACCAAGATTTTCCCCTCAACTACGAGGGTAGGGAAGGAACTGCCATCCAGCTCTGCACTTGATTCACGTTCTATTTTGACTAAACTTGTGGCACCTACACCTGCTATTGATTTTGATATGTCGCATGTTATTGATGATGCCTGATACGTCTCCAACGTATCTATAATTTTTGATTGCTCCATGCTATATTATCTACTTTTTTGGACTATATTGGGCTTTATTTTCCACTTTTATATTATTTTTGGGACAAACCTATTAACCGGAGGCCCAGCCCAGAATTGCTGTTTTTTTTGCCTATTTCAGTGTTTCGAAGAAACGGAATATCAAACGGAGTCCAAACGGAATAAAACCTTCGGGAACGTGATTTTCTCACCGAACGTGATCCAGGAGACTTGGACCCTGCTCCATGGAACAAAAGAGGCGGTCACGAGGGTGGGGGGCGCCCCCCTGCCTCGTGGGCCCCTCGGAGCTCCACCGACGTACTCCTTCCTCCTATATATACCTACATACCCCCAAACGAACAGAAGAGGAGGCAAAAACCTAATTCCACCGCCGCAACTTTCTGTATCCACGAGATCCCATCTTGGGGCCTGTTCTGGAGCTCCGCCGGAAGAGGGCCATCATCACGGAGGGCTTCTACATCATCATAGCCTCTCCAATGAAGTGTGAGTAGTTTACCTCAGACCTTCAGGTCCATAGTTAGTAGCTAGATGGCTTCTTCTCTCTCTTTGAATCTCAATACAAAGTTCTCCCCCTCTCTCATGGAGATCTATTCGATGTAATCTTCTTTTTGTAGTGTGTTTGTTGAGACCGATGAATTGTGGGTTTATGATCAAGTTTATCTATGATTTATATTTGAATCTTCTCTGAATTCTTTTATGTATGATTGGTTATCTTTGCAAGTCTGTTCGAATTATCCGTTTGGTTTGGCCAACTAGATTGGTATTTCTTGCCATGGGAGAAGTGCTTAGCTTTAGGTTCGATCTTGCGGTGTCCTTTCCCAGTGACAGAAGGGGCAGCAAGGCACGTATTGTATCATTGTCATCGAGGATAGCAAGATGGGGTTTATTTCATATTGCATGAATTTATCTCTCTACATCATGTCATCTTGCTTAAGGTGTTACTCTGTTTTTAACTTAATACTCTAGATGCATGCTGGATAGCGGTCGATGAGTGGAGTAATAGTAGTAGATGCAGAATCATTTCGGTCTACTTGTCACGGACGTGATGCCTATATACATGATCATGCCTAGATATTCTCATAACTATGCTCAGTTCTGTCAATTGCTCAACAGTAATTTGTTCACCCACCGTAGAATACTTATGCTCTTGAGAGAAGCCACTAGTGAAACCTATGGCCCCCGGGTCTATTCTCATCATATCAATCTCCATTACTTTAATCTTGCTTTGCTTTTTTACTTTGCCTTTACTTTTCACTTTGCATCTTTATACCAAAAATATTATATCTATCAGATCTCACTCTCGTAAGTGACCGTGAAGGGATTGACAACCCCTAATCGCGTTGGTTGCGAGTAGCTATCGTTTTGTGCAGGTACGAGGGACTTGAGCGTGGCCTCCTACTGGATTGATACCTTGGTTCTCAAAAACTGAGGGAAATACTTACGCTACTCTGCTGCATCATCCTTTTCTCTTCAGGGAAATCCAACGCAAGCTGAAGAGGTAGCAAGAAGAATTTCTGGCGCTGTTGCCGGGGAGTCTTCGCAAAAAGTCAACATACCAAGTACCCATCACAATCCCTATCTCTCGCATTACATTATTTGCTATTTGCCTCTCGTTTTCCTCTCCCCCACTTCACCCTTGTCGTTTTATTCGCCCTCTCTCTCTATCGTCCCTCTCTATTTGTCTCTTTTGCCCGTTTGCCCTTGTTTCCTCGTGTGCTAGTTTGTTTGCTTGTTTGTCGCGATGGCTCAAGATACTACCAAATTGTGTGACTTCACCAATACCAATAATAATGATTTCCTTAGCACTCCGATTGCTCCTCTTGCCAATACTGAATCTTGTGAAATCAATGCTACTTTGTTGAATCTTGTTATGAAAGATCAATTCGCCGGCCTTCCTAGTGAAGACGCCACTACTCATCTGAATAGCTTCGTTGATTTATGTGATATGCAAAAGAAAAGAGATGTCGATAATGATGTCGTTAAATTGAAGCTATTTCCTTTTTCGCTTAGAGATTGTGCTAAAGCTTGGTTTTCGTCTTTGCCTAAAAATAGTATTGATTCCTGGAACAAGCGCAAAGATGCTTTTATCTCTAAGTATTTCCCTCCCGCTAAGATCATCTCTCTTAGAAACGATATTATGAACTTTAAACAATTTGATCATGAACATGTTGCACAAGAATGGGAGAGAATGAAATTAATGATACGTAATTGCCCTACTCATGATTTGAATTTATGGATGATTATACAAAAAAATTATGCCGGATTGAATTTTGCTTCTAGAAATCTTTTAGATTCGGTCGCGGGAGGTACTTTTATGGAAATCACTTTAGGAGATGCTACTAAACTCGTAGATAATATTATGGTTAATTATTCTCAATGGCATACTGAAAGAACTTCTAATAAAAAAGTGCATGCGATAGAAGAAAATCAATGTGTTGAGTGGAAAGATGGATGAACTTATGAAATTATTTGCTACTAAGAGTGTTTCTTCTGATCTTAATGATATGCCTTTGTCTACTTTGATTGAGAATAACAATGAATCTATGGATGTGAATTTTGTTGGTAGGAATAATTTTGGTAACAACACTTATAGAGGGAATTTTAATCCTAGGCCATACCCTAGTAATCCTTCTAATAATTATGGGTACTCCTACAACAAATCTTATGGAAATTATAATAAGATGCCCTCTGAATTTGAGAATAGTGTTAAAGAGTTTATGAATTCACAAAAGAATTTTAATGCTTAGCTTGAAGAGAAATTGCTTAAAATTGATGATTTGGCTAGGAACATTGATAGAATTTCTCTTGAGATTGATTCTTTAAAGCTTAGATCTATTCCTCCTAAGCATGATATCAATGAGTCTCTCAAATCCATGATAATTTCCATTGATGAGTGCAAGGAAAGAACCGCTAGGATGCGTGCCTCCAAAGATGCCTTTATTAAAGCATGTTCTTCCAATTCCAATGAAAATCAAGATGAAGATCTAAAAGTTATTGATGTGTCTCCTATTAAATCTTTGTTTTGCAATATGAATCTTGATGAAACTGAATATGATCTTCCTTTACCTAGAAGGCGTTCTAAAAATTCGGAGTATTTAGATCTTTATGATGAAATTGATGAAAGTGGGATTGAAAGAAATAAAAATCTAGATGTTGATAAACCCACTATATTGGATTTCAAGGAATTTAATTATGAAAGTTGTTCTTTAATTTATTGTATTTCCTTGTTGCAATCCGTGCTAAATTCTCCACATGCTTATAATCAAAATAAAGCCTTCACCGAACATATTTGAGTTGAAAGTTTCTATCCCTAGAAAACTGTATGATGAGTGGGAACCAACTATTAAAATTAAAATTAAAGATCATGAGTTTTATGCTGTGTGTGATTTGGGTGCTAGTGTCTCCACCATCCCCAAAACGTTGTGTGATTTGCTAGATTTCCGTAATTTTGATGATTGCTCTCTAAACTTGCATCTTGCGGATTCTACTATTAAGAAACCTATGGGAAGAATTAATGATGTTGTTATTGTTACAAATAGGAATTATTTGCCCGTAGATTTCATTGTTCTTGATATAGATTGCAATCCTTCTTGCCCTATTATTCTTGGTAGACCTTTCCTTAGAACGGTTGGTGCGATTATTGATATGAAGGAAGGGAATATTAGATTTCAATTTCCATTAAAAAAGGGCATGGAACACTTCCCAAGAAAGAAAATAAAATTTCCATATGAAACTATCATGAGAGCCAATTATGGATTGCCTACCAAAGATGGCAATACCTAGATCTATCTTTGCTTGTTATGCCTAGCTAGGGGCGTTAAACGATAGCGCTTGTTGGGAGGCAACCCAATTTTATTTTTATTAATTGCTTTTTGCTCCTGTTTAGTAATAAATAAATTATTTAGCCTCTGTTTTGGTTGTGTTTTTTTGTGTTTAGTTAGTGTTTGTGCCAAGTAGAACCGTTGGGAAGACTTGGGGAAAGTCTTGTTGAACTTGCTGTAAAAAACAGAAACTTTAGCGCTCACGAGAACTGCTATCATTTTTATTTGGACAGTGCTATTTAGTTAATTCTTTTTGAAGATGATTAATAGATAAATTCCTCACGTCCAGAAATTTATTTTAGAATTTTTGGGGTTCCAGATCTTGCGCTAGCTACAGATTACTACAGACTGTTCTGTTTTTGACAGATTCTGTTTTTCGTGTGTTGTTTGCTTATTTTGATGAATCTATGGTTAGTAAAATAGTTTATAATCCATAGAAAAGTTGGAATACAGTAGTTTTAACACCAATATAAATAAATAATTAGTTCATTACAGTACCTTGAAGTGGTCCTTTGTTTTCTTTCGCTAACGGAGCTCACGAGTTTTCTACTTTAAGTTTTGTGTTGTGAAGTTTTCAAGTTTTGGGTGAATTCTTGTGATGGATTATGGAACAAGGAGTGGAAAGAGCCTAAGATTGGGGATGCCCATGGAACCCCCAAGTTAATCCAAGGACACCAAAAATTCAAAGCTTGGGGATGCCCTGGAAGGCATCCCCTCTTTCGTCCACTTCCATCGGTAATTTACTTGGAGCTATATTTTTATTCACAAACATGATATGTGTTTTGCTTGGAGCGTCTTGTATTATTTGTGTCTTTTATTGTTAGTGTGCCACAATCATCCTTGCTGTACACACCTTTTGAGAGAGCCATGCATGAATTACAATTTGATAGAATACTCTATGTGCTTCACTTATATCTTTTGAGCTAAGTAGTTTTGCTCTATGTGCTTCACTTATATGTCTTGAGCTTTATAATTTTGCTCTATGTGCTTCAATTAGATTTTTTAGAGCACAGTGGTGGATTTGTTTTAAAGAAACTATTGATCTCTCATGCTTCACTTAAATTATTTTGAGAGTCTTAATAGCATGGTAATTTGCTTAATAATAACATGCTTGGTATTCAAGATTTGTGAAACTTTCTTTTGAGTGTGTTGAATACTAAGAAAAGTTGGATGCTTGATAATTGTTTTGAGATGTGGAGGTAGTAGTATCAAAGTCATGCTAGTAGAGTAATTGTGAATTTGAGAAGTGCTTGAGTTAAAGTTTGCAAGTCCCGTAGCATGCACGTATGGTAAACGTTATGCAACAAATTTGAAACATGAGGTGTTATTTGATTGTCCTCCTTATGAGTGGCGGTCGGGGACGAGCGATGGTCTTTTACTACCAATCTATCCCCCTAGGAGCATGCGCGTAATACTTTGGTTTTTGATGGCTTGTAGATTTTTGCAATAAGTATATGAGTTCTTTATGACTAATGTTGAGTCCATGGATTATACGCACTCTCACCCTTCCATCCTTGCTAGCCTCTTCGGTACCATGCATTGCCCTTTCTCACATCGAGAGTTGGTGAAAATTTCGCCGGTGCATCCAAACCCCGTGATATGATACGCTCCGTCACACATAAACCTCCTTATATCTTCCTCAAAACAGCCACCATACCTACCTATTATGGCATTTCCATAGCCATTCCAAGATATATTGCCATGCAACTTTCCACCATCCAGTTTATCATGACACATTCATCATTGTCATATTGCCTAGCATGATCATTTAGTTGACATAGTATTTTTGGCAAAGCCACCATTCATAATTTTTCATACTTGTCACTCTTGATTCATTGCATATCCCGGTACACCGCCGGAGGCATTCATATAGAGTCATACTTTATTCTAGTATCAAGTTGCAATCATTGAGTTGTAAATAAATAGAAGTGTGATGATCATCATTAATAGAGCATTGTCCCAAAATAAAAAAATAAAAAAAGAGAAAGGCCAAATAAAAAAAGAAGGCCCAAAAAAAGAAAATAAATAAAAAGGGGCAATGCTACTATTCTTTTTTGGCACACTTGTGCTTCAAAATAGCACCATGTTCTTCATATAGAGGGTCTCTTGAGTTATCACTTTCATATACTAGTGGGAATTTTCATTATAGAACTTGGCTTGTATATTCCAACAATGGGCCTCCTCAAGTGCCCTAGGTCTTCATGAGCAAGCAAGTTGGATGCACACCCACTTAGTTTCTTTTGTTGAGCTTTCATACATTTATAGCTCTAGTGCATCCGTTGCATGGCAATCCCTACTCCTTGCATTAACATCCATCGATGAGCATCTCCATATCCCATTGATTATCCTCGTTGATGTGAAACTTTCTCCTTTTTTGTCTTCTCCACATAACCCCCATCATTATTCTATTCCACCTATAGTGCTATATCCATGGCTCATGCTCGTGTATTGCGTGAAAGTTTATGAGTTTGAAATTACTAAGGTATGAAACAATTGCTTGGCTTTTCATTGGGGTTGTGCATGATGAGAGCATTCTTGTGTGACGAAAATGGAGCATGACTAAACTATATGATTTTGTAGGGATGAACTTTCTTTGGCCATGTTACTTTAAGAAAACATAATCGCTTTGTTGGTTTTCTTGAAGTATTATTATTATTTTTATGTAAATGTGAACTTTTGCTTGAATCTCCCTAATCTGAATATTCATACCACAATTAAGAAGATTTGCATTGAAATTATGCCAAGTAGCACTCTGCATCAAAAATTCTCTTTTTATCATTTACCTACTCGAGGACGAGCAGGAATTAATCTTGGGGATGCCTGATACGTCTCCAACGTATCTATAATTTTTGATATCTCCATGCTATATTATCTACTGTTTTGGACTATATTGGGCTTTATTTTCCACTTTATTTTTGGGACTAACCTATTAACCGGAGGCCCAGCCCAGAATTGCTGTTTTTTTTGCCTATTTCAGTGTTTCTAAGAAACGGAATATCAAACAGAGTCCAAACGGAATAAAACCTTCGGGAACGTGATTTTCTCACCGAACGTGATCCAGGAGACTTGGACCCTGCTCCAAGGAACAAAAGAGGTGGTCACGAGGGTGGGTGGTGCGCCCCCCTAGGGCGCGCCCCCTGCCTCGTGGGCCCCTCGGAGCTCCACCGACGTACTCCTTCCTCCTATATATACCTACATACCCCCAAACGAACAGAAGAGGAGGCAAAAACCTAATTCCACCGCCGCAACTTTCTGTATCCACGAGATCCCATCTTGGGGCCTGTTCTGGAGCTCCGCCGGAAGAGGGCCATCATCACGGAGGGCTTCTACATCATCATAGCCTCTCCAATGAAGTGTGAGTAGTTTACCTCAGACCTTCAGGTCCATAGTTAGTAGCTAGATGGCTTCTTCTCTCTCTTTGAATCTCAATACAAAGTTCTCCCCCTCTCTCATGGAGATCTATTCGATGTAATCTTCTTTTTGCAGTGTGTTTGTTGAGACCGATGAATTGTGGGTTTATGATCAAGTTTATCTATGATTTATATTTGAATCTTCTCTGAATTCTTTTATGTATGATTGGTTATCTTTGCAAGTCTGTTCGAATTATCCGTTTGGTTTGGCCAACTAGATTGGTATTTCTTGCCATGGGAGAAGTGCTTAGCTTTAGGTTCGATCTTGCGGTGTCCTTTCCCAGTGACAGAAGGGGCAGCAAGGCACGTATTGTATCATTGTCATCGAGGATAGCAAGATGGGGTTTATTTCATATTGCATGAATTTATCTCTCTACATCATGTCATCTTGCTTAAGGTGTTACTCTGTTTTTAACTTAATACTCTAGATGCATGCTGGATAGCGGTCGATGAGTGGAGTAATAGTAGTAGATGCAGAATCATTTCGGTCTACTTGTCACGGACGTGATGCCTATATACATGATCATGCCTAGATATTCTCATAACTATGCTCAGTTCTGTCAATTGCTCAACAGTAATTTGTTCACCCACCGTAGAATACTTATGCTCTTGAGAGAAGCCACTAGTGAAACCTATGGCCCCCGGGTCTATTCTCATCATATCAATCTCCATTACTTTAATCTTGCTTTGCTTTTTTACTTTGCCTTTACTTTTCACTTTGCATCTTTATACCAAAAATATTATATCTATCAGATCTCACTCTCGTAAGTGACCGTGAAGGGATTGACAACCCCTAATCGCGTTGGTTGCGAGTAGCTATCGTTTTGTGTAGGTACGAGGGACTTGAGCGTGGCCTCCTACTGGATTGATACCTTGGTTCTCAAAAACTGAGGGAAATACTTACGCTATTCTGCTGCATCATCCTTTCCTCTTCGGGGAAATCCAACACAAGCTCAAGAGGTAGCAATGCCACTTCTACTATGCATGATGCTTATGATGAAACTACTTCTCTGCTTGATAATACGGTGCCACTTGGTGAATTTCTTGATGAACAACTTGCTAGGGTTAGAGAGAATGAAATTACTGAAATTGATGATATTATTGAAACTGAAGATTATGATTCTCCCCCTAGATATGAATTGCCTGTTTTACCTGAGGGTTATATTATGGATGAGGAAACTGCTAGTGACTTTCTTGTTTGTAATGATAAAGATGATCTTAAGAAATTGCTAGCTAAGCTGAAAGAAAAATGTTTGAATGCTAGAATGCAATATGATCCTAAGTTTTCTACTTCACGTATCTTTGTTACTAATAATGATTATGAATTATCTATCAATCCTGTGTTAATTACTTTGGTTGAATCTGATCCTTTCTATGGTTATTAATCTGAAACTGTTGTGGCACATCTTACTAAATTGAATGATATAGCCACCCTATTTGCTCATGAGGATAAAATTCTCTATTACTATATTCTTAAGTTGTTTCCTTTCTCATTAAAGGGTGATGCTAAGTTATAGTTTAATTTTCTTGCTCCTGGTTGTGTGCGTAGTCCCCAGGATATGATTTACTACTTCTCTGAAAAATATTTCCCTGCTCATAAGAAACAAGCTGCTTTAAAGGAAATATTTAACTTTGTGAAAATTGAAGAAGAGAGTCTCCCACAAGCTTGGGGGAGGCTTCTCCAATTACTTAATGTGTTGCCTGATCATCCTCTCAAGAAAAATGAAATACTTGATATCTTTTATAATGGACTAACCGATGCTTCCAAAGACACCACCTGGATAGTTGTGTTGGTTGTGTTTCAGGGAACAGACTGTTGATCAAGCTGAATTGCTATTGAATAATATATTGAGTAATGATAATGATTGGAAACTTCCTGAACCAACTCCTAATCCAACTCCAAAGAAAAGGGGTATTCTATTTCTCAGTCCTAAATATATGCAAGAGGCAAAGAAATCTATGAAAGAAAACGTATTAAAGCTGAAGATGTTAAGAATCTACCACCTATTGAAGAAATACATGGTCTTGATAACCCGACACAGGTAGTAGAGGTAAAATCTCTCCATAGATTTGATGAAGGCAATATTCCTCATAATAAGTCTCCTGGTCAATGTTGGGGAACATAGCATGCAATTTCAAAAAAATTCCTACGATCACGCAAGATCTATCTAGGAGATGCATAGCAACGAGAGGGGAAGAGTGTGTCCACGTACCCTCGTAGACCGAAAGCGGAAGCATTAGCATAACGCGGTTGATGTAGTCGAACATCTTCGTGATCCAACCAATCAAGCACCGAACGTACGACAACTCCGAGTTCTGCACACGTTCAACTCAATGATGTCCCTCGAACTCTTGATCCAGCAAAGTGTCTATGGAGAGTTTCTTCAGCATGACGGCGTGGTGGCGGTGATGGCGATGTGATCCGCGCAGGGCTTCACCTAAGCACTATGACAATATGACCGGAGGAGTAAACTGTGGAGGGGGCACCGCACAAGGCTAAGAGAACAATTGATGTTCTTTGGGGTGCCCCCTGCCCCCGTATATAAAGGAGGAGAGGCAGGAGGCCGGCCCTAGGGGCGTGCCATGGGGGGGAACCGATTTCGACTCCTAGTCCTAGTCGGCCCCCCTTCCTTTCTTTCGGAGGGGGAAAAGGGAAGGAGAGGGAGAGGGAGAAGGAAAGGGGGGCCGCGGCTCCTTCCCCTTGTCCAATTCGGACTGCCCATGGGGAGGCGCCACCCCTTGTGGGCTCCCCTCTCTCTCCCCTATGGCCCATGTTGGCCCATTACTTTCCGGAGGGGGGGGGGGCTCCGGTAACCCCTCGGTACTCCGAAAAAATATCCGAAACGCTCCGAAACTATTCCGGTGTCCAAATACTATCGTCCAATATATCAATCTTTACCTCTCGACCATTTCGAGACTCCTTGTCATGTCCGTGATCTCATCCGGGACTTCGAACAATCTTCAGTCACCAAAACACATAACTCATAATACAAATCGTCATCGAACGTTAAGCGTGCGGACCCTACGGGTTCGAGAACTATGTAGACATGACCGAGAAACATTTCTGATCAATAACCAAGAGCGGAACCTAGATGCTCATATTGGTTCCTACATATTCTACGAAGATCTTTATCGGTCAAACCGCAATGACAACATACATCATTTCCTTTGTCATCGGTATGTTACTTGCCCGAGATTCAATCGTTGGTATCTTCATACCTAGTTCAATCTCGTTACCGGCAAGTCTCTTTACTCGTTCCATAATACATCATCCCACAACTAACTCATTAGTCACATTGCTTGCAAGGCTTACCATGATGTGCATTACCGAGAGGGCCCAGAGATACCTCTCCGATACTCGGAGTGACAAATCCTAATCTTGATCTATGCCAACCCAAAAAACACCTTCGGATACACCTGTATAGCATCTTTATAATCACCCAGTTATGTTGTGATGTTTGATAGCACACAAGGTGTTCCTTCGGTATTCAGGAGTTGCATAATCTCATAGTCAAAGGAATATGTATAAGCCATGAAGAAAGCAATAGCAATAAAACTTAACGATCATTATGCTAAGCTAACAGATGGGTCTTGTCCATCACATCATTCTCCTAATGATGTGACCCCGTTCATCAAATGACAACACATGTCTATGGTCAGGAAACTTAACCATCTTTGATTAACGAGCTAGTCAAGTAGAGGCATACTAGGGACACTTTGTTTTGTATATGTATTCACACATCTATAAAGTTTCCGGTTAATACAATTCTAGCATGAACAATAAACATTTATCATGATATAAGGAAATATAAATAACAACTTTATTATTGCCTCTAGGGCATATTTCTTTCAGTCAATGCTTGGATGAGTTTGATAATTTCATTGTTAAACAAGAAAACTTCAATGCTTATGTTAGTAGACAATTGAAACATCATGCTTACATGCTTGACCACTTGGGTGATTATATGAGTAGAACTATTAATGATCTTAAGCTTATTAGTAAACATGTTTCCATGGTTAAAACTCAAGTAGAACAAGTACTTAAGGCATAGAATGATTTGCTTAATGAGTTAAATAATAAGAATAATGATAATGTTGTTAGGATTATGACTAGAGGTGGTAAAATGACCCAGGAACCTTTGTATCCTGAGGGCCATCCTAAGAGAGTTGAGCAAGATTCTCAGAGAATTAATACTAATGCACCTAGTACTAGTAATAAAAAGAAAAAGAAAACTGATAGGACTTTGCATGCTTCTAGTGAACCTGTTATAGACACACCTAAGAATCCCAATGATATT
Organism: Triticum urartu; assembly: GCF_056163025.1. Classification (NCBI taxonomy): domain Eukaryota; kingdom Viridiplantae; phylum Streptophyta; class Magnoliopsida; order Poales; family Poaceae; genus Triticum; species Triticum urartu. Next base: position 28,730,738 of record NC_141877.1, read on the forward strand.
TCTATTTCTGATGCTGAGACACAATCTGGTGATGAACATGAACCTAGTAATAATGTTAATGATGATGTTCGTGTTGATGCTCAACCAAGTAATGATAATGATGTGGAGATAGAACCTGTTGTTGATCTTGATAACCCACAATCAAAGAATCAACGTTATGATAAGAGAGACTTTGTTGCTAGGAAACATGGTAGAGAAAGAGAACCATGGGTTCAGAAACCCATGCCCTTTCCTCCTAAACCATCCAAGAAAAAAGATGATGAGGATTTTGAGCGCTTTGCTGAAATGATTAGACCTATCTTTTTGCGTATGCGCTTGACCGATATGCTTAAAATGCCTCCTTATGCTAAGTATATGAAGGATATTGTTACAAATAAAAGAAAGATAATGGAAGCTGAAATTTCCACCATGCTTGCTAATTACACTTTTAAGGGTGGAATACCAAAGAAACTAGGAGACCCTGGAGTACCAACTATGCCATGCTCCATTAAAAGAAACTATGTTAAAACTGCTTTATGTGATCTTGGAGTCGGTGTTAGTGTTATGCCTTTCTCTTTATATCGTAGACATGAATTGAATAAGTTGACACCTACTGAAATCTATTTGCAAATGGCTGATAAATCAACTACTATACCCATCGGTATTTGTGAGGATGTGCCTATTGTGGTTGCAAACGTTACTATCTTAACGGACTTTGTTATTCTTGATATTCCCGAGGACGACATTATGTCGATCATCCTTGGTAGACCCTTTTTGAATACTGCGGGGGCTGTTATTGATTGCAACAAAGGCAATGTCACTTTTCATGTTAATGGTAATGAGCATACGGTACACTTTCCGAAGAAACAACCTCAAGTTCATAGTATCAATTCTACTGGAAAATTTCCAGCTATTACTATTGGAGGTTTTGAATTCCCTCTTCCTACTGTCAAATAGAAATATGATATTCTTATTGTTGGGGACGTGCATATCCCCGTTGAGGTAACCTAGTGCTATTCGAAAAAATCCCGGTTTCATGTCATTCAGAAGAAGTTTGTTAATAAGACTTGATCAACCTTGTTAATGGATTCATTTTGATGAGCATGAGATGGATGAATTTAGAAAGCACAACTTTCTGTACCCACTTTTATTTTCCTTTATTTAGATTAAATAAAGCAAAAATAGTATTTTCTGTCTGTTTTCTGAATTATCCATGAAATAAAAAATGTCCCAAAAATAAAAGTTCTCCAAATGCCCTGAAAATTTAGTATGATTTTTTATTGAATATTTTAGAATTTTTGGCACTAAACACACACCAAGGGGCTTCACCAGTGGGCCACAAGGGTGGAGAGCGCGCCCCCGTGTATTGTGGGTCCCACCTGGGTTCCCTCCACTTATTCCAGCAACCATCCACTTCGTCTTCCTCCAGAAAAAATCATCTCGTAGCTCAAACCCGTGTTCTTGCTCATTTTGTTGCCATTTTTGATCTCCTTGCTCAAAGCTCCATTCGCAAAAAAGCTTTGGGAGATTGTTCTTCGGCATGTGACTACTCCAATGGTCCAATTAGTTTTTGTTCTAGTGCTTTATTTATTGCAAATTTTTGCTGCTGTGGTGACCTTGTTCTTGAGCTTGCATGTCAAATTTATATGGTCCAAAGTAGTTTTGATGAATGATATAACCCCCAGACACTGGTAGGAGTAGTGGCTATCAATTTTGTTGAGTTTGGTTCACTTTTATTTTGAGTAACTAAAAATTTCAGAAATTTTTAGAGGAGGAAAATGATGAGGAGATTGTTGTGAGGCTCTTCGAGCCGGGGTTCGAATGAAAAAGAAAATGAGGAGAAGGAGAGCCCAAGTACAATCTTCCTCGCACCACGGAGGTTCAGCCGTGTGAATGGCCATGTGATGCATTCTTGGAAGCGGCCGGAATTTATGAGGATTTCTTTTATTTGGCTGAGAATGCAGGCATCACCGACTTCCTCCACGAATAGTGTGAGTAGTACCTCCTACTCACTAATACTGTCGTGCAAAATTTTCATTTTCATTCTAGGAGATCACCACCCATGGTAGATTTTTACTTATATGATGAGTATAAGGAAATGACGCTTTATGATTTTTGTGTGGTTTGTAAGTTACCTTTTGAGGGCAGTGTCGAGGAACGACATCCTAGAGATGTGGAAGATTTTATTGATATAGTTACCGTAGGGGAAAGGAGAAAGGTGTCGGAAGCGAGAGTGTCTAGTTTACATTTTCCTATTTTGCGCTATTACTCATTATTTGCGGGGAGATGTTTAATTGGTCGCGGGGACATCGAAGGCCTTAGTGCCCCTGACCTCGCCATTTTGCGCCATGCTTTACTTCGTGATACAACTTTCAGTTTAGGCGCTATGGTTGCTAGACAGTTGAGTTTAAACTATACTAAGGGTCCTATCTTTGGAGGTATTTATGCTTCCTGCCTTGCTAGACACTTTGAGATACCTATTAGGCATGATGAGAAAGAGGAGATGGCGCTGCCCACTATTTACCTAGACTATAACAGTATGGTAGCACATGATTTTATTCGCTATAATATGGAAAAGAGACTCATTTATAACCTGGTATGTAGCGAAAAGACTTGTCAGATTATTACCTTGCATGCACCTTCTTTGTTTAATATTCATTCAGGCACATACCTCATCATGCCCGAGGACATTTATGCATACTAGGAGCGGACGCGATCCCCAGTTCACGAGCCAGAGCCATCACCTGATCCATATCAGGAGCCTGTTTATCAGTGGGAGCCACAGGAGCTTGCCAACTAGTGGAACCCCTAGGATCCTCCTCAGTACACCGGAGAGGGCTACTTTGATCCATGGGCTTAGACCAACTTAGGCCAAAAGTCTAATCTTGGGGGAGTATGTATTTCTCACTGACATTACATTCATGTTCACAAACTCATTCCAGTTGTCGGTGTTCAGACTTTTTCATTGTATTATCCATGTTAGTTATTTCTTTTCCTCGCTTTCTTCTTGTGTGTTTGTTAAACCTTAAGAAAAAACAAAAATTTAGTTGTAGCTTCTGTCTAGCTTACTTTCCATGTTCACTTAGTAGTAGTAATAAAAGAAAACCCAAAAATATTTCTCGTTCTTCTTTTGCTTGTTGGGAGCTTTCCCGTGTAAATAGTTTTTCTCGTTCTTGTTTTACTTCCTTCAGAAAAACAAAAACTCCAAAAGCATTTCAGTGTGTTTCTTTGAAATTCTTTTCTTTTCTTTGGGGGTCGAGAGGAGAAGACCACGATGAAAATGTTGAGTGGCTCTCATATGCATTATTGATCTAACAAAGAGCCCATATTACCTTGTCTTATCCTTTGAATAAATGTTTGCAAATTCCAACTTAGACCAATGCATGTGCACTATTATTATTATCCACACCGTTCGGTAGTGCAAATGAAAGGCAATAATGACGATATGATGAAATGATTGAGATGAGGAAAAGCTGGTATGAACTTGACCTATCTTGTTTTTGTAAATATGATTAGTTCATCGTTCTTGATTCAGCTCATTATGAATGAAACATGTTTGCAATGAAAATTAGAGATTATAGTTACTCATGCCATGCTAAATTAGCTAGGAGCTTATAATGTTTTACCTTGCATGCCAACATGCTTTTAAAATGGTTGTGATGTAGTATGATAGGATGGTATCCTCCTTTGAATGATTCGAGTGGATTGACTTGGCACATGTTCACGCATGTAGTTGAAACAAAATCAACATAGCCTCCATGATATTTATGTTCATGGTGATTTATACCCTACTCATGCTTGCACTCAATGTTGGTTAATCTCAATGCATGTTTATGGTTGTTGTCGCTCTCTAGTTGGTCGCTCCCCAGTCTTTTTCTAGCCTTCACTTGTACTAAGCGAGAATATTGCTTGTGCATCCACTTCCATAAACCCAAAGTTTTTCCATATGAGTCCACCATACCTACCTATATGCGGTATTTACCTGCCGTTCCAAGTAAATTTGCATGTGACAAACTCTAAATTAACCTTCAAATGATAATCTGTTTTGTATGCTCGAATCGCTCATGTAGCAACTAGGGCTGTCAATATCTTCCATGCTAGGTGGGTTATTCCCATGATGAGTGGACTCCGCTCATCATTCATGAGAAAATGGCTGGTAACCGGGATGCCCAGTCCCATGCTCAAATCAAATCAAAATATAATTGCAAACAAAACTCCCCTAGGATTATTGTTAGTTGGATGGTACCCATTGTTTTGGACCAGCCTTGGATTGTGCTTGTTGGTGGTGAGGGAGTATAAACTTTACCATTTTGTTTGGGATTCGCCTATAATGTATCTAGTATGGAAGATACCGAGATCTCTTGGTTGTTATGTTGAAAATGAAAGCATATCCCTCAAAATATTATTTAGCTCTATTTCAAAAACTCGAGCTCTGGCACCGCTGCAAATCCCTGCTTCCCTCTATGAAGGGCCTATCTATTTATTTTTATTGCTGAGTCATCATCCTCTTATAAAAAACACGAGGTAGAGAGCACCAATGTCATTTGTATGCATTGTTATTAATTTACATTGAGTATATATGACTGTGACTGGATCTCTTTTACCATGAATTACAATGTCTAGTCAGTCCTTGATCTTCAAGGGTGCTCTGCATTTATGTTTTGCGGTCTCAGAAAGGGCTAGCGAGATACCATTTTGTTATATCATATCATGATTATTTTGGAAAAGTGTTGTCATCCGAGATGCATTATTATTGCTCGCTAGTTGATTATGCCATTGATATGAGTAAATGTGAGACCTAAATGTTATTGTGAATACGGTTAGTTCATAATATTTGCTGAAAACTTGAAAGTTGGCTTTACATATTTGCAACAACAAGATCAAACAGTCTGTAAAAGTTTTTTCTTTATCACTTTCAGTTTGTCAACTGAATTGCTTGAAGACAAGCAATGTGTTCGGCTCGGGGAAGTTGATACGTCTCCATCGTATTTACTTTTCCAAATTCGTTTGCCCTTATTTTGGACCTTAATTTGCACGATTTGAATGGAACAAACCCGGACTGGCGCTGTTTTCAGCAGAATTGCCATGGTGTTATTTTTGTGGAGAAATAAAAGTTCTCAGAATGACCTAAAATTTCACGGAGATTATTTTTGGAATAAATAAAAAATATTGGCGAAAGAATCAACCAGAGGGGACCTACCACCGATCCACAAGGGTGGAGGGCGCGCCCTCCTGTCTTGTGGGTCCCACGAAGATCCACCAACCTCAACTCCAACTCCATATATTCACATTCTGGGAGAAAAAATAGAGAGAATGAGTCATCACATTTTACGATACGGAGCCGCCGCCACCTCCTGTTCTTCCATGGGAGGGCAGATCTGGAGTCCGTTTTGGGCTCCGAAGAGGGGAAATCATCGCCATCGTCATCATCAACCATCCTCCATCACCAGTTTCATGATGCTCACCGCTGTGTGTGAGTAATTCCATCGTAGGCTTGCTGGATGGTTATGGGTTGGATGAGATTTACCATGTAATCGAGTTGTTTTGTTAGGGTTTGATCCCTAGTATCCACTATGTTCTAAGATTGATGTTTCTATGACTTTGCTATGCCTAATGCTTGTCACTAGGGCCCGTGTGCCATGATTTTAGATCTGAACCTATTATGTTGTCATGAATTTATTTGTGTTCTTGATCCTATCTTCCAAGTTATAGTCACGTGTTATGATCCGGCAACGCCGGAGTGACAATAGTCGGGACACGTCCCGGTGATGACCGTAGTTTGACGAGTTCATGTATTCATTAAGTGCTAATGCTATGGTCCGGTTCTCTATTAAAAGGAGGACTTAATATCCCTTAGTTTCTATTAGGACCCCACTACCATGGGAGGGTAGGACAAAAGATGTCATGCAAGTTCTTTTCCATAAGCACGTATGACTATATTTGGAATACATGCCTGGAGCTAGTTCTGTGCACCCTATGTTATAACTGTTGCATGATGAATGCCATCCGACATAATTATCCATCATTGATCCGTTGCCTATGAGCTTTTCACATATTGATCTTTGTTAAGTTACTTTTCCATTGCCACTATTACGATTGCTACAAAATTGCTACTGTTACTTTTACCACTGTTACTATTACTTCCATACTACTTTGCTACTAAATATTTTGCTGCAGATATTAAGTCTTTCAGGTGTGGTTGAATTGACAACTCAGCTGCTAATACTTGAGAATATTCTTTGGCTCCCCTTGTGTTGAATAAATAAATTTGGGTTGAATAGTCCACCCTCAAAAACTATTGACATCCCCTATACTTGTGGGTTATCAGTGACACAATATGAACTGTCGTTTGTAAGAAACCTAAGCTGTCATTTATTTACGATTTGGGGAAGCGACGCTTATGTCAAAATGTTTCAGCCTGATAAGTTCGAACCCAAAGCAGAGAAGTGTGTCTTCATAGGATACCCTAAGGAAACCATTGGGTACACCTTCTACCATAGATCCAAAGGCAAGATTTTTGTTGCTAAGAATGGATCCTTTCTAGAGAAGAAGTTTCTCTTGAAAGAAGTGAGTGGGAGGAAAGTAGAACTTGATGAGGTAATTGTACCTTCTCTCAATTTGGGAAGTAGCACATCAGAGAAATCCGTTCTTGTGATGTCTACACCAACTAGAGAGGAAGCTAATGATGATGATCATGAAACTTCAGATCAAGTTACTACTGGACCTCATAGGTTGAACCGAGCACGTTCCGCACCAGAGTGGGACGGTAATCCTGTCCTGGAAGTCATGTTACTAGACCATGACGAACCTACAAACTATAAAGAAGCAATGATGAGCCTAGATTCCGACAGATGGCTTGAGGCCATGAAATCTGAGATAGGATCCATGTATGAGAACAAAGTATGGACTTTGGTGGACTTGCCTGATGATCGGCAAGCCATAGAGAATAAATGTATCTTCAAGAAGAATACTGACACTGATGGTAGTGTTACTGTCTACAAAGCTCGACTTGTCACAAAAGGATTTTGACAAGTTCAAGGGGTTCACTACGATGAGACTTTCTCACCCGTAGTGATGCTTAAGTCCGTCCGAATCATGTTAGCAATTGCCACATTTATGATTATGAAATCTGGCAAATGGACATAAAAACTGCATTCCTTAATGGAATTCTTAAATAAGAGTTGTATATGATGCAACCAGAAGGTTTTGTCGATCCTAAAGGTGCTAACAAAGTGTGCAAGCTCCAGCGATCCATTTATGGACTAGTGCAAGCATCTCGGAGTTGGAATATACGCTTTGATGAGGTGATCAAAGCAAATGGTTTTATACAGACTTTCAGTGAAGCATGTATTTACAAGAAAGTGAGTGGGAGCTCTGTAGCATTTCTGATATTATATGTGGATGACATATTGCTGATTGGAAATGATATAGAATTTCTGGATAGCATAAAAGGATATTTGAATAAGAAATTTTCTATGAAAGACCTCGGTGAAGCTTCTTACATATTAGGCATCAAGATCTATAAAGATAGATCAAGACACTTGATAAGATTTTTCAATGAGTACATACCTTGACAAGATTTTGAAGGAGTTCAAAATGGATCAGTCAAAGAAGGAGTTTTTTCCTGTATTGTAAGGTATGAAGTTGAGTAAGACTCGAAACCCGACCACGACAGAAGATAGAGAGAGAATGAAAGTCATTCCCTATGCCTAAACCATAGGTTCTATAAAAGTATGCCATGCTGTGTACTAGACCTATTGTGTACCTTGCCATGAATGTGGCAAAGGGGTACAATAGTGATCCAGGAGTAGATCACTAGACAACGGTCAAAATTATCCTTAGGTACCTAAATAAAGAGGACTAAGGAAATGTTTCTCGGTTATGGAGGTGACAAAGAGTTCGTGGTAAAGGGTTACGTTGATGCAATCTTTGACACTGATCCGGATGAGTCTAAGTCTCAATCTGGATACATATTGAAAGTGTGAGCAATTAGCTAGAGTAGCTCCGTGCAGAGCATTGTAGACATAGAATTTTGCAAAATACATACATATCTGAATGTGGCAGACCCGTTGACTAAACTTCTATCACAAGCAAAACATGATCACACCTTAGTACTATTTGGGTGTTAATCACATGGCGATGTGAACTAGATTATTGACTCTAGTAAACCCTTTGGGTGTTGGTCACATGGCGATGTGAACTATCGGTGTTAATCACATGGCAATGTGAACTATTGGTGTTAATCACATGGTGATGTGAACTAGATTATTGACTCTAGTGCAAGTGGGAGACTAAAGAAAATATGCCCTAGAGGCAAGATTAAAGTTGTTATTTTATATTTCCTTATTCATGATAAAGGTCTATTATTCATGCTAGAATTATATTCATCGGAAACATAAATACATGTGTGAATACATAAACAAACACCGTGTCCCTAGTGAGCCTCTACTTGACTAGCTCGTTGATCAAAGATGGTTAAGGTTTCCTAATCATGGGCATGAGTTGTCATTTGATAACGGGGTCACGTCATTAGGAGAATGATGTGATGGACAAGACCCATCTATTAGCTTAGCATTTTGATCGTTCAGTTTTATTGCTATTGTTTTCTTCATGTCAAATACATATTCCTTCGACTATGAGATTATGCAACTCCCGGATACCGGAGGAATGCCTTGTGTGCTATCAAACATCACAACATAACTGGGTGATTATAAATATGCTCTATAGGTATCTCCGAAGGTGTTTGTTGGGTTGGCATAGATCGAGATTAGGATTTGTCACTACGAGTATCGGAGAGGTATCTCTAGGCACTCGTGGTAATACACATCATAAGCTAGCAAGCAAACGACTAAGGACTTAGTCATGAGATGATGTATTACGGAACGAGTGAAGAGACTTGCCGGGAACGAGATTGAATTAGGTATGAAGATACCGACGATTATCTCGGGCAAGTAAGATACCGATGGACAAAGGGAATTATGTATGTTGTCATAACGGTTCAATTAATAAAGTTCCTCGTAGAATATGTAGGAGCCAATATGGGCATCTAGGTTTCACTTCTGGTTATTGACCGGAGAGGTGTCTCGGTCATGTCTACATAGTTCTCGAACCCGTAGGGTCCTCACGCTTAATGTTCGTTGACGATATAGTATTATATGAGTTATGTGATTTGGTGACCGAATGTTGTTCGGAGTCCCAGATGAGATCATGAACTTGACGAGGAGTCTCGAAATGGTCGAGAGGTAAAGACGGATATATAGGACGATGGTATTCGGACACCGGAAGTGTTCCGGAGGGTACCGGGTACATATCGCATCACCGGAAGGGGTTCCGGGCACCCCCGGCAAAAATATGGGCCTTATGGACCAAGAGGGGAAACACGCCAGCCACAAGGGGCTGGTGCGCCCCCATATGGGCCGGCCAAGGTGGAGAAGGAAAGGGGAAGGAGGAAAGGAAAGAAAGGGAATAGGATTCCCCCTTCCTTCACTACAAAAAATACACTTTCGTGATGATACGTGTTTTTCACCGTAGGTCACGTTTTCTGTCATGCATGTACATCCATGATGATTTTATGACAGAATCAAGATAGTCATACACGTGCTGTCGTAGAAGTGTTCCATGACATTACCAAAATTATCATCACGAAAGTGTCCACTTCCATGACGATAAATCACGCGTCATAGAAGTGCTTTCGTCAAGGGTGACTGACACGTGGCATCCATCGTAACGGGTCGTCGTTAAGCTATCGGCTTCCGGTTTGGATCCGATAACCCGTTAATAGCCCGGACCAATGGGGATTTTCCACGTGTAAAATTCTCAATGGCCAGAGGAACCACGTGAAGCCTCACCGTCGGGACAGATGTCATCCACTCATTGGACTGAAGGAGCCTATGATACATCGACACATGGCATGACCCAATAGAGGCCCATTCTGGTGAAAAGGCCGGCCCATTTGACTTGGTCAAAAGGTAGCGGGCCAGCCCACGGAAAGCTTGTTAACGGCTTGTTCGCATATAGCCCATTTACAGCCCGCTAGGTCACGGCCCGTTACAGCTTATACGAATTTGGGCCAATAGCATCTTCTGGGCCATCCAGTATGATTCCAGCACGTTGTAACTTCCGGCCCATGTATGGCCCATGACATCTTTCCTCCCATATGAAGCCCTTTCTAACTCTTGGCCCATTAACAACCCATGGTGAAACTGACCCGTAATGAACAGTGTATCGCTTTATACCCATTAGCGGCCCATTAGTCCATCGGCCGTTTCCATCCCGTGTTAACTTTCGGCCTTCTAAGGGCCCATTTATTCTTGGGCTCATTTCCAAAATTCGATTACTTACGGTCCGTTACTAGCCTGTTCCACTTGTGGGCCAAATTCAACCCGTGGTTACAGTCGGCCTGCTTGTGGCCCGTTGACACGTTGGGCTGTTTTCATAGCGTCATCAATTACGTCCTATTAGCGGCCCGTTATGGTCGGCCATAAAACAAACGACTTCCACTCTAGCCCGTTTATGGCCCATTTTGCGGTCCGTCATTGGTCCACGAATAGTATGGCCCATGTTTGACGAAACGGTTATACGACCCGTAGAAGGCCCATGGATCCTACGGCCCATGGAAGGCTCATGGATCATACAGCCCGTGGAGGGCCATGGTCACTACAGCAGGTAGCAGGACCATGGTCACAACAGTCCGTGTGTTTCCATGGTTATTATGGCCACTAGAAAAATGCGGAAAAAGAACTACAGTGACTACAAGCAAACAACTAAACAAGACAATAAGGAAATAAATAAGCAAGCCACTAATTCTAGGCTATTACGGCTATTACACATATTACATCATCTGGGCATCAAACTTCACCACCAATGCAAATATAGGGAACAAAGCAGCATATTACATACACTAGCCGTCTAAATTGGCCATCAGTGCAAATAAACGTGGTAGCAAAACAAGTCCATAATTGAAACAACTTTAGAAGAGCTCAAGAAACGTTATCCTGGGTATCCACCAAGATGGAAATAATCTTAGCAATCTTATTAGCTTTGTCCTGTTTGGCACTAAAATCCTCCAACGCTGGTTGTTGCACTAGAAAGTATGCATCTGAATGCTCTAGGGACCTCCGCAGTCCTTCCGCTTCTTGTCGCAGCACAGCTGCTCGATGTCTTTCAGCTTGTAGTTGAGACTCATGAAACCGAACTGATTCAGACAATGAGTTTGAATAGCTTGTGCAAGCGGTAGTGGCCAGTAACTCGAACACTAAACCAAGACAGGACTTTGGCGTTGTCTCACTGTCTTCAAGATAGTTTTCCTTAGCTGTTTTATCAGCTTTGTTGGAGACCAACAAGGATGTCTCACTATCCTGAACCTTATTTACATTACTTCCTTTAATATTGCTTAATAAGGCACTCTGCCCCAATATTCTGTCAGCATTCTAAATGAAGAAACAAGCAGACACATAACAGGTTTAGCATGTACTAGTATATGAAACTCATTTCGGTGAACCAGTTCATTAGTAAGGTGGACAAGATTAAACTACCAAGTCTTCTATTTCCAAGTAGTACATAATAAAAGCATCAAACAAACATATATCTATGTCCTATGGTCACTGCATTGTCTTTCCAAATCAAAATAGATACACGATTCAAATCATATCAGTTCAAGACAAAGCAGCACTGAAAGAATACAAAGTGTGGGAAACTACATGGCACAACAAGATTTCAGATGGGTACCACGGGTCTACATGTACAACAACAATATTGGCTCTATTGTGATGCTAGTAATGTGCATGATATGAGAAGTCAACTATATACACAATTGAAATTGAAATCAACAGAGCTATTGATAAGAGCAAACCTGTTAAAGAAACATGCGTAAACATACCTGTTGTGCCATTGGAGTTTTGTTTGGATCCTTCAATTTAAAAATAAGTTTGTATGAGTAAATACAGTGATACAAGAGCAAAGTAGTATGCACGATAGCAATGGAATCTTAAATGAGAACAGTTGTTATTCAGGTTTAAGCACTTTTTCTACATGAACAGAGTATAGTAAGACGCAAGAATATAGTACTTAAAAATAGAAAATGAGCTCATAGACCTTACCACATTCTTGGTTTGGGACCAGTACAGAACAAGGCGTTCCCAGTCATCATCCAATAAATGTTTCTCGGGAGAACGTAAGGGAATTTGATGAGTTTCTTTGCCAGTGAAGTACATTTTGTTCAGGTAATTTCGATACTGCCACCAAGCATTCTTGAAGATAGCAGAGGTATTAGGACATGTTACCTCATCCCGAGTTTCCAAATTGGTCCTTCTCTATAGACAAAAATGGGAAAAATTGCTGTATTATAACCATCATGGAGGTAGAATGTATGGGACAAAGCAAAGTAATTGCCATGAATAACATTACTTACACATAACTCCTGGACAAACACCTGCAACTGGCATTTTCCTTCATATTTAGTATAATATTTCCATGATGGGAAGATACACACATAGGATTTGACAACATCAAGTGCGATAGATGCTAAACTACGACTAGCTGGTTGTGCTTCCTCCATAGGAATAGGTGTACTAACTGGTGGAGTTGGGGTTTGCTGTGGTAGTACTGGCGCTTTGGGCACTGGAGCTGCCTTACTAACTGCTCTTATTTGGGAGCTCTATGGTAGAGATGGTGTTCTGCCAACAGGAACTGGCTTACTATCTGCTGGGGTTGAGGTTAGATTGGGTGAAGCTGGTTCTCTATTCCATCGCAGCAGGGCTACAAACTGCAAGAGTCTGGGGCATGTGTGGTAGGGCTGGTTCCCGTGCATGTACAACCGGGGTGCTATCTCCACTAAGAGGTAGCACTATTTTATTTGAAGACCGTGTTTTTACTCCGCTAGATACTGCCATCACCCACTCCAATTCAAATGGCTAATAAACAGGAAACATAGTTGAATGTACAGACATTGTATGAGAGAGAGGTGCAATAGATAGTGTGGAAAAAAGAGGGCATGAAATAGTTGACATATATATTGTTTAACTAAAAAGGATAGCATGCCATAATTTCACATATATGACGTCTATCTAAACTGGATAGCATAGCATGACATAATTCAAAGATATGATGACCAACTAAACGAGATGGCATGAGATAATTATATGATGTCTTTAGTAAACATGTTTGCATGACATAATTCACTTGCATGTTATCTAAGTAATCAGGATTGCATGATTTAATTCACATATGTGATTTATATGCTAAGCAGAGGGCATTCGCATATGTGATGTATGAACTAAGAACATGGTGTTGAATATTGTGTATATGATGTCTAAACTATGCAATGCAAGACACCATATGCATGATATGAGCAGTATAACTATGCCAAGTTAGAGCATACACCTCGGTGGGGGAATAGGACTGGTCATCTGTCCCTGAATCCATCTCCGAGGAGCTATCGAGACCCAGCAAGAGATCTGCTTCGACAGGTAGCACTGTCTGCTCAGAAGACCTTGTTTTAACTCCAGATTTTTCCATTACCCACTCACATAGCTAATTCACAGGAAGAGTAGTTTAATGTACAAACATTGTTGACAAATGGAAATGTAATGAAGAAAAGGATGGGAAAGATACCATTCAAATATATGATGCCTGGTTAAACATGATGGCATTGCATATTTCACATATATTATGGCTGACTAGAAGAGATGAGACTGCATAATTCCCATATATGATATAGAAACTAAACAGGTGGCATTACAGAACATGTCTAAACTAAGCAGATGACATATACGATGTCGAAAGTAGGCACTGCAAGGCAACATATGCATGATATGACCAACATCATCATGCCAGGTTAGAGAAAACACCTTGCGGGTAAATAGGAGTGGTCAGCTGCATCTAAATCCGCCTGAGAACACATATCTTCCTCTGGATTACAATCTGGAGAGGGGGGAGGGTTTGCCATTGAACCCACCATGAAGCGATGTCTGCATGACATTGTATTGCCGCGCAAAACTTTTCTCTTTTTCTCTACATGTTCAGCATGACCGTGTACAATATCTGACATGCATATGAAAAAAATATAGTGAGATTATGTAAGGAGAGCATGCAGAAATCTAGAGTGATGTTAACAACTAGTGGATGGATCCAAAAATAATGATAGCAGGCTGATGATAGCTTTAATTTAATAAAAAGATAGATGATGATTGCTTTACTATTTGCTTCCCACCCAAGATGAACAGCATAGGCATACCATAGGTGAACCATATAAATACATATATACTATTCATAGCTGCCTCGATATGTACCTCACAATTAATTTTAGAACTCAGGTTTGAACATTAATTTGGACCTGACTTGGAGTCTAAGAGGTGAACAGGACGATAAAGTAGCAGGTAATATTAAGCAATGCATAACATAAGCACAAACAAAAAAGTGCGACCTCTCTTGTGGACCCGTGTACTCCTCAGGTTCATCTGCTAAGTCGATGATGATGATGCAGTTGCGGTGGGTGCCGGCGGCAGGGAGGGAGATCTGAGGCAGCGAAAGACGGTCAGGAGTCATGATGTCTAGTCTGGTGGATGCTTCTATTGATGGAGCAGCTCAAGGGAGGTGGATGACGTCGCGACAGGAGCAGGACAAACCACACAAAGTTCTCTTAGACACCTACGTGTAACTGAAGTAATTCTGTAAGGGCTCCTTTGGCTTGTAGGATTCTAAAAATGCAGGTATATGAAAAACATCAGAATATGATAGGAATGCACGTGGGAAACAGAGCATTTGTAAACATTGGATTTCTGTCAACATGGGTGTTTGGTTCATAGGAATTGGAAGAGCAGAGGAATGGAAAGAAACATGGCCAAATTAAAGTGAAACCATATGAAAGCGTGTATAGTTAGAATATTATTCTGCCACTAATGCACTTGGTCTTGTTTTCATGCATAGGATTTTGAAAAGTATGTCCAGGTGGATGTTTTGCTCCATTCCTTTCAACAAAATGCATGAATAATTGAATAGTAGAGTGCCATAGGAAAATTTCCTATTGCTATGTTTTTCCTTTGAACCAAAATAGCCCTAATGGATTGACATGAATGTAGAGTAATAAGTGATGTGACAAGTGTACAACCTCTTTGCCGTAGCCGTGTCGACCTCGGGATCATTGGGTTGGTCGCTGAACAAGTTGAGGTAGAGGTGGCTGTCAGAGGTGTGAAGGAAGATCTAAGGAACCTGTAGACAGCATCCAGGGCACTGCTCTATTGTGATGGATGGTTCCGTCATTGGAGCAGCTCCGGCGAGCCATAAGACGTCGAGGATGAAGCAGTACAAGACATACATCATTAATCTTAGGTGGGATTCTAATAGCATCTCCAATAAATGATGTAAAATACATTACCAAAAAGTGATAGATGTAAAATTTACATCGCCAAAAAACATGTGACTACAAGAGATGAGGTAAAAACTGTTGACTTTGAACTTAACTATCGAAACTAAAATTTACGATGGAATATGAATGTTACTGTCGAAACTGAATGCAATGGTAGTAGAGAGGTACTTCACATGTAGTTTAGGGAGGGCCTGCAGTTCATCTTCAACCTGCACCCCCTGAGCCACCAGCCACCCCCGGCCCCCGCCGCCCGTGGCCGGCGGCACTCCTGCGCCACCTCGCGGCCCCAAAACTACTCCCCATCGCCGGTCCGCCGCCACCCCAGCTAGCCCTCTAGCCCCTCCCCACCCCCCCTGCGTCAAGGTATTTCTCTGGCAATCCCCACGCCGCCACCCCACCACCGGCGACCATCGCCCCCACCCTGAACCCTAAGATAGATAGTGGGGTACCTCTCCGGCGAGAGCCCCCTTCCCCGCTTCGGATGGTTCTTCCTTAACTCCTGTGAGACCCCCCACCACCTGAAAATTGACTGACCCAAAAGACGATTCAGTCAACCGAAGTGTAGCTAAACCGGAGCAGAGCAGCAGCACGAGCGAGGGGGAGAGCACGGCTGCAGCGCGAGCGAGCGAGCAAGAGCCGGAGCAGCAGCAGCAGCGCGAGCGAGCGAGAGCCGGAGCAGCAACAGCAGATCTGGCTGGTATGGATGCCGCCATCGAAGGGTCCTCACACTAGGGAGAGCCGCCTTGGAGACGTCGCCCGCGACGCCGGTTTCGAGGTAGTCGCGCCAAGGGGGTGCGGGATGGAGCACCGTCGTCGCCGGGAGGTCGAGTTAAGGAGAAGGTGCGATGCGATGAGTGTACAACCTCTTTGGTGGTGCCGAGTAGGCCTCGGCTTCGTCCGAGGAGTCGGTGAGGATGTTGCGCTTCCGGTGGAGTTGGTTAAGGCGGCGATGTGGGGGTGGAGCAGCCGTGATAGATGAGGCGATTGATACGACTCGAACGTATCTATAATCTTTGATTGTTCCATGCTATTATATTATCATTCTTGGATGTTTTATAATCATTTCATAGTCATTTTATATCATTTTTTGGGACTAACCTATTGGCATAGTGCCAAGTTTTATAATCATTTTATAATCATTCCTGTTGCTATTTTTTGCATGTTTTTTACATCGCAGGAAATCAATATCAAACAGAGTCCAAACACCGTGAAACTTTTTGTGGATTTTTATGCACCATAAGACCACCAACGGGCCAGAGCAACACCTGGGGGTGCCCCGAGGGGGGCACAACCCACCAGGGCGCGCCTGGGGGGCCCAGGCTCGCCCAGGTAGGTTGTGGCAGCCTCGGTGGCCTCCCGCACCCCCTCTTTACCCTATAGATTCACAAATATTCCGAAAACCCTCGGGGTTAACCTAGATCATAAGTTCCACTATCGCAAGGCTTTGTAGCCACCAAAAACCAATCTAGACCCTTTCCGGCACCCTGCCGGAGGGGAAATCATCACCGGTGGCCATCTTCATCATCTCGGCAGCCACCACGATGAGGAGGGAGTATTCCACCCTCGAGGCTGAGGGTTTGTACCTGTAGCTATGTGTTTAATCTCTGTCTCTCTCATGTTCTTGAGATGTCATGATCTTGATGTACCGCGGGCTTTGTTAATATAGTCGGATCATATGGTGCTTTCCCCTCTCTATCTTGTTGTGATGAATTGAGTTTTTCCCTTTGATATTTCATTGTGATCGGATTGAATACTTTTATGGATTTGAGAACACTTGATATATGTCTTGCAATTGAATACTCATGGTGACAATGGGGTATCGTATTGATTCACTTGATATATGTTTTGGCACTCAACTCACGGATTCCCGAGGTGACATTGGGGTAATCTATCCATAGGGGTTGATGCACGTTCTTGTCTTTGTTTTTCCGGTAGAAATATTGGGGCACTCTTTGAAGTTCTTTGTGTTGGATTTAATATTATGAATCTGAATTTTCTTTGGTGTTATTTTAGTATGAACTCTTGGTTAGATCGATCGTAAAGAATAGGTTCGTGTCATTTTAGTACGAACTCTAGGATAGATTGATCGTAAAGAATAGCTTTGAGGTGGTTTCATACCCTACAAACAATTCCGTCTTATGTTCTCCACTAGATAGGAACTTTGGAGTGATTCTTCGTTGCACGTTGAGGGATGGTTATATGATCCAATTATATTAGCATTCTTGAGAGATTGCACTAGCGATAGTACAAACCTAGGCCTCATTTCCAAGAATTGCAATATCGTTTTTGTGCCCGTTTCCTTTTTTCTACCTTGGTGTTTTTATTTATTCAAATTATAAAAATATATTTCTATCATCAATATTACACTTTTATCACCATCTCTTCGCTGAACTAGTGCACCTATACAATTTGCCATTGTATTGGGTGTGTTGGGGACACAAGATATTTCTTGTATTTGGTTGCAGGGTTGTTTGAGAGAGACCATCTTCATCCTACACTCCCCATGGATTGATAAACCTTAGGTCATCCACTTGAGGGAAAATTGCTACTATCCTACAAAACTCTGCGCTTGGAGGCCCAACACGAGTCTACAAGAATAAAGTTGCGTAGTAGACATCAAGCTCTTTTCTGGCGACGTTGCCGGGGAGGTGAGTGCATGAAGGTATATCTTTAGATCTTGCAATTGAATCTTTTAGTTTCTTGTTTATCAATAGTTTGGTTTATAAAGGAAAACTACATAAAAATGGAATTGAGGTTGCATCATATTATTGATCATCTTTATAATGTCTTTCTTGAAAATGATGGTTCGGAAAATTGTGCTCAATTGTTAGAATAAGAAGTCAATATCATGTTTGGCACAAAATATTTGAATGATGAGCATGATTGCAATATTGCAAGTATGAATTCTTTGAATATCCATGATGCTAATGATATGCAGAGCTATAAGCTTGGGGATGCTATGTTTGATGAATGTGATATTTTTAGTCCCTAATTTTTGATAATTTTTTTATTATGATGAAAGCATGCCTCCTATTTATGATGATTATATTGATGAAAGTGGATTTAGAGAGGTCATGACTTTATTTAATGATGATTTTTCACTATGTTGGAAGAGGTTTCAATTGATTATGACAACAAAGTTCCTATCTATGATGATTATGGTGATGACATGTATGCTATAAAGAATAATGATAACCATGTAACTTGTCATCATGATTTTAATTTTCAATCACATGGTAGTTATTTTGTTGAATTTGCTCCCACTATTATTGATGAGAATAAATTTTCTATGCTTATGTATCATGAAAAGAATGCTTTATGTGAAAGTTATATTGTTGAGTTCATTCATGACGCTACTAAAAATTATTATGAGAGAGGAACATATGCTTTTACATATCTCCATAATATCAAGTTTCCTCTCTATGTGATGAAAGTTTTGAAGTTATCCTTGTTTTGCCTTCCTATGCTAGTTTATTCTTATTCCCATAAGTTGTTTGCTCACAAAATCCATATGCATAGGAAGTGGGTTAGACTTAAATGTGCTAGTCATATGCTTCGTGATGCTCTCTTTGTGTTTCAATTCTTATCTTTTATGCGAGCATCATTGAAATCATCATGCCTAGCTAAAAAGGCATTAAAGAAAAGCGCTTGTTGGGAAACAACCCAACACTTTTACCTACTATTTTTGTGTAGTGACCCGACCCGAATGGATCGAAGTCTCTGTGCTTAAGTGTCATCCCTAGATCGGTATGCTGACACAAACAGTACTCGAGGATTTATAATAGAGGTAAATCACATGTATGGACTAACGTAAATACTATTACCTCAATCCATATAGTGGAAGAAACAACAAAGTTGTGGAGTCCCAACAACACCAACAACAAAGTTGAGTGTAGACATCGTAACCCTAACGTATCACTTACTCATCATAAGAATCCTGCAACATGATATGTTGTAGCCATATAGGTCAGTACATTGAATGTACTGGCAATTTCACACCATAGAGTAATAATGAGAATTGTCTATCTCTATATGCATATTTGGCTGCTGGAGGCTCTAAGTTTAATATTTGCATAAAGCTAAATTTTCCCTACCACAAAGGAATAGATTTTTTACTACCAAGTTAAATTACCCATATTGAGAAGGTAACCCCAACTCAATCCCAAAAATCACCAAATCATTAATAACCCAACAATTTCATTAAATAGAGTGATGAGATCAACCAATAATTCAAATACCAGATAATCAAAATGTCCATAACTGGGGACACGGCTAACCATTGAAAGAGGTCACACAACTTACTCAACTATGCCAGAGCCCATAATGGCTTGTGGCTGCACATAGAAGTTTCTGAGCATGAATAATATTATGATCCCTTTGAGCCTGGGTGGCATTCCATAGGATGATTACACGGGTACTCACGGATATCCTAGGGCAACACTGGATTGCTCCAGGTGCCCGCAACCAATCCACCCAGATGTGTATTAAAGTAGCCACCTTAAGTTTGCCTTAGTTAAAATCTCTCACAACTTGCATGAATCGCACATACCAATCGACGTCTACGAGCATAGCAAAGTAGTATAAGCATAACGTATAATACCTAGGGTTTGATATAAGACAATAGGTTCCTACCTCATCATCTACATAGCAATAACCACATGTTCCCAATCCTACTCATGCAATCTTTGAGGGTGTAGGATCGAAAGTATGTCTAGAGGGGGGTGATTAGACAACTTGACCAAATAAAAACTTAACCTTTTCCAAATTTTAGTTCTTGGCAGATTTTAACTATTATAGGACAAGTCAAGCAATCATCACACAATTCAAGCAAGCATGCAAAGAGTATATTGGCAGGGGAAAGTAAAGCATGCAACTTGCAAGAATGTAAAGGGAAGGGTTTGGAGAATTCAAACGCAATTGGAGACACGGATGTTTTTCCTGTGGTTCGGATAGGTGGTGCTATCCTACATCCACGTTGATGGAGACTTCAACCCACGAAGGGTAATGGTTGCGCGAGTCCACGGAGGGCTCCACCCACAAAGGGTAACGGTTGCGCGAGTCCACGAAGGGCTCCACCCATGAAGGGTCCACGAAGAAGCAACCACCCACAAAGGGTCCACGAAGAAGCAACCTTGTCTATCCCACCATGGCCATCGCCCACGAAGGAATTGCCTCACTAGCGGTAGATCTTCACGAAGTAGGCGATCTCCTTGCCCTTACAAACTCCTTGGTTCAACTCCACAATCTTGTCGGAGGCTCCCAAGTAACACCTAGCCAATCTAGGAGACACCACTCTCCAAGAAGTAACAAATGGTGTGTAGGTAATGAAATCCTTGCTCTTGTGCTTCAAATGATAGTCTCGTCAACACTCAACTCTCTCTCATAGGATTTGGATCTGGTGGAAAGAAGATTTGAGTGGAAAGCAACTTGGGGAAGGCTAGAGATCAAGATTCATATGGTAGGAATGGAATATCTTGGTCTCAACACATGAGTAGGTGGTTCTCTCTCAGAACATATGAGTTGGAATTGTGTATGTGTTCTGATGGCTCTCTCCAGGAATGAAGAGGAGGTGGAGGGGTATATATAGCCTCCACACAAAATCCAACCGTTACACACAGTTTTCCAATCTCGGTGGGACCGAATCAACAAACTCGGTCGGACCGAAAAGGTAAACCTAGTGACCGTTAGAGATTTTCGGTGGGACTGACATGCAACTCGGTAGGACCGATATGGTTAGGGTTTGGGCATAACGTAATCTCGGTGTGACCGATTACGCAAACTCGATGAGACCAATTTTGGTAATTAGCTAACCAGAGAGTTGGTCAGGCAAACTCGGTGGGACCGATTTGCTCTTTCGGTGAGACCGAAAAGTTACAGAAAGGAAACACTGAATTTACATTGCAATCTCGGTGGGACCGATTCGCTCTTTTGATGAGACCGAAAAGTTACGAAAGGGAAACAAAGAGTTTGCAATCCCATCTCGGTGAGACCGAGATCCCTATCGGTAGAACCGAATTGCTAGGGTTTGGCAGTGGCTTATGACAAGTGAAACTCGGTGGCGCCGGATAGAAAGAATCGGTAGGACCGAGTTTGGCTTAGGGTTTAGGTCATATGTGGATATGGGAAAGTAGCTGAGGATTTTGGAGCATATCATTAAGCACATGAAGCAAGAGGCTCATTAAGCAACACCTCATCCCTCCTTGATAGTATTGGCTTTTCCTAAAGACTCAATGTGATCTTGGATCACTAAAATATAAAATGAAGAGTCTTGAGCTTTTGAGCTTGAGCCAATCCTTTGTCCTTAGCATTTTGAGGGTTCCACTTTCACATCCATGCCATGCGAACCATTGAGCTTTCCTGAAATAGTCATCTTGGAAGCATTAGCTCAATGAGCTATATGTTTTTATGAATTACCAAAACCACCTAGGGATAGTTGCACTTTCAATCTCTCCCTTTTTGGTAATTGATGACAACATATAGATCAAAGCTTCGACAAATGATAATAAGCATGAAATATATCGTCGCTTTGAGAAGTATGTGATAAGTAAGAGATCCCCCTAAAGTTGTGCATATTTAAAATTTGCTTTGGACTGCAAATGCACAAGGAGTTAGAGTCATGGGTTACTCTTCCATGTCACATACATCTTGGTGGAGCGCTTAAAATGATAAGAATGAAATACATGCACTCATCACCAAGAATAGTGAATGATCACATAAGATAGATAAGATAATAGCATTAAGCAAACATTAAGTGTAGCTTATGATCAAACACATGATCATCAATGTCTCATGAGCAATGACATAGTATCTCAAGCACTCAAAAGCAAACAAAGTTCGAAAAACCACCAAATAAAGCAAGAGAGAAAACAGCAACACTCTCTCTCTCTCTCTCTCGAAGCCTATGATCTATACATTCCCCCCCCTTTGGCAACAAGTTACCAGAAAGTTCCTAGAAAATGCATAGTGCTAGATCGACGCTCAGGCTTGATCTTCTGGTGGTGGTGGAGTCCGGATCACTCCAAGGACGAAGGCTTCTGTAGACGCTGAAGTAGACGCTGGAGTTGGAGCTGAAGTAGACGCTGGAGCTGGTGGAATTGAGGCTGTAGCTGGTGCAGACGTGGTGGCTCTGGTGTCAGCAAATGGCACTGCAGACGACCTCGGACCTCGTGGCACTCTGGCAAAGGCATCAGTTGTAGTACTGCCTCTCCTCTCCTGCATGTCATCTTGGAGCTGCTCCATTGCAGTCTGAATCTCTATCACCTTGACATCCAAGTCATAGAACTTTTGTTCCATGATTCTCTCTAGGCTTGCCTGGTTCTGAGTTAGGGTGGCTAGTCCTTTCTCAATCCGCAGGGTGGATGCAATCAGGTAACCAAGCTGCTCTTGTTTGGTTTTCAAGAAATACTCAGATGCCTCCTATTGAGTTGGCATCTTGGCAGCTTTCTCCTTCCTTGCCTTCTCCTTCTTTTCTTGTGCTTGGGCAGACGATGGTTCATTTTCAGTCATCACAACTTGATTGTCCTCAAAATCTGGACGGATGGGCAGGTGTTCCTTGTCCAATAAGTATATGCCTGTGCCCATCTTGGAGTTAATGGGCTCCTGAATCTGTGGGGCATATCCACAACTCCTCTTCTGGTCTGCTGCAGTCCTCTTGATAGTCTCTACTATGAGGCTCATGACTTTGAATTTCTGAGGTACATCAAATACATGAAGCAAATTGATCGCATGGCCTCTGATCATCTTGTGATCACCTGACTTGGGCAATAAGGTGTGCCTCAGTATCCAATTAATAGTTGGCAGCCCTGACAGAAGATAATGCACTGAGCCAAATTTGAAAGTTTAAAGAGCTTCATTTGGAATTTCCTTGTACATATTGGACATAGAGTTGTGGTCCATCTTCTTCTTGGCATAGATATCCAAGTCATCTTCATTTTCCTCTGGGGCATTGATCAACTTAGCCCATTCTTCAACAGTAGATTGGTACCTCGTACCTTCAGACATCCATGCTATCCTACCATCTAGATAAAAATGTGCTGTGGAGTAGAACTGCATGATAAGCTCCTCGTTCCACTTTGTGAGCTTCTTCCCAACAAAATCTGCTACTCCACAAGCATTGAAGCTGTCATACACTCCAGGGTAGTGCTCTTCATTGTCCTTGATGTACTCCCAGTCAACCCATCTCATATCACATACAATTGTCTTCTTGTCAAGCAAAACTGTCTCATAGAAGTCCCGCTGTTCCTTGGTGTGAAATCTGTAATCCACAGCAATTATTCTCCTTGAAGCATACGGATCTGCTTCTCTCCACTTCCTCAGCCCTGAATCTCTCCTGAGCTTCATATCCTCAGCCACAGGATGAGCATCATTGTGGTCTGGGATCTTGGGCTTGAGCTTTCTCAGAACATGCTCTTCATCATCTTCTTCAGCAGCTTCAGGCACTGGGGCCTTGTTCTTCTCAGCTGCAGGTATGCTCCTCGTATTTCTCTTTGGTGAAGACTTGGGCTTGGAGGCAGCTTTGGGTGCTTCTTTGGGCTTAGATGTGGCAGCCCCTGTCCTGATAGCATCACCCATAAGCTTAGGTGCCTTAGGTGCTGGTGCAGCAACCTCTTCTTCCTCTTCCTCTTCGATGATGGAAGCCTTTCCAAGCACTCTGGCTACGGTCTTCTTCACCCTTTCCTTCCTTTTCTTTCCTTCAGCAGCAACTGGCTCCTTGGGTGCAGGCTTTTCAGGAATCTGAGTTGAAGCTCTGGCCTTTGGCATAGGCTGCCTACCTGCTGGCTTTTTGACTTTCAAGCCTGGCTTTGTGCCCTGTGCTGGCTCAACT
The DNA here is from genome assembly GCF_056163025.1 of Triticum urartu. Taxonomy (NCBI): domain Eukaryota; kingdom Viridiplantae; phylum Streptophyta; class Magnoliopsida; order Poales; family Poaceae; genus Triticum; species Triticum urartu. Next base: position 28,754,905 of record NC_141877.1, read on the forward strand.
CTCTTTGATGTGGCTTCCTCTTCCTCTGCCACATAATCTTCATCCTCAGAATCTGAAGTTCTCTTCTTCCTCTGTCTGGTGGCAGCTTTTGGCAAATTGCTTGGGGTACTTCTGCTACCATCATCTGAAGAACTTGAGGGACTAGTGCCCTCACTCATCTGCACTTGCTATTCTAACACATTCTGGCTATCACTCTGATCTGACATGATGAACAAGCTGTCTGCTGACCCTGTGAATAGTTTATAGATGAGGTAGAATAGATGAGCATCACAAAATGCAGAGATTTTTGCAAAAGAATGATCCAAAAACTTAGTTTGAGTTTCCCACTGAAATCATCTCGGATCTACCGATTTTTAAACTCGGTGATACCGAAGCAGTTTTGGAACCTAAACTAGTGAACTCAGTCGGACCGAGTCACAGTTCGGTGGCACCGAGACTGCTAGGGTTTCACAAAGTTCCAAAATCGGTCACACCGATAAGTACTTCTCGGTCAGACCGAGTCTCACTTGTGCAATGGCATGAGTCAAATCGATGGGACCGAGTTTTTCAACTCGGTGGGTCCGAGATGGTTTCGGCGGAAACCTAACCCTAAAATTTTCGAATCAAACCTAGTCTACGAGCACATTGATTTGATAGGAGTGTTTCAATCGTGGCAAGAATCATTAAGAACACAATGTGCTAGGAATCAGATGGGGAATAGCACTGTGATCGAGTCCATACCCTAGTTCGGCGGAGACTCGCTACGGCGGCAACGGCGGGGTAGAATTCCGTTGACGGCGATGGAGACCAGCGACTGGAGGCGGCTGGCAACGAGGAGACGATCCGGAGACCACGTTGGCAGAGCAAGCTATCGCGCGGGCGAAGGGGTTCGGAGAAATTTCCAAATTTTTGCCCGTGACTATATATAGCCCGACCCTGTCGGTGTGACTGAGTGGAACAACTCGGTGGCACCGAGATTCATAACTGCAAGCAGTTACTGAAACTCGGTGTGACCGAAAGTTTCAAATCGGTTGCACCGAGATCGAAAACCTAGATCAACTTAATGATCTCGGTAGGACCGAAAGTGGGGTATCGGTCAGACCAAGAACCATAAAGAGGTTTTGGAAGTTTAAGTCTATGACGAATCGGGGACTCCGAGCGCTCCTCACACAGAGTGGTTCGAATCTGACTTGATCAAATTTTGTGATGTAGCATGAATAGAGTTTGAGACGAGAAAAGAATAGATAGCTAGAGGAGGTTCTTAGGCATTCTTGTCCATCCACTTGGCAAAAGGAAATAAAACCAAACAATCAAAACAACAAGTGGATGTCCTCGAATGAGTAAAATATGCAACCAGCATGCTCACACAATAAGATGGCAAATGAAATATGTGGCAAGGCATGCACAACCAATTCTAGCATCTACCAAGCAATTTTCGATGACAAGGTCATCTATATATGAGTATATTGACTTAGGAGTCAAGTGAGAACACTTGATCATAGGTCATACTCATCGTTTAAGCTCAAGTGGGGTTACCACTTTTACATAAAGCATTGTTGTGTTCACATCTTTAGAGTTGCTTTAGCTCAAGTCTTAGAGTAAAGCTCCCCCTAGATGTGATATCCCCCCTTAGAGGGATGAACTAACCTCGGGTTTTGTCGATGATGACTTCATGTAGATATTGAAGATGTGGATGCTCAATGTTGATGTAGATCACTTGGAGCTATCCATTTGAGTGAATTGCACTTTCAATACCTACATGGGTTAGTCCCACAAGGAACAAACAAGGATATCCATAGACATAGAGTGATGCACACACAAGATGATGTCCATGAAAACTTTTAGGTTACCTTGTCCCTTGTCTTACCAACAAGAGGGTTTGTGACTCCTTGAACTAGTGCAAGATGTGGAAGTTGATTGCACTTGTTCTTGCCAAAATGATAAGAGTGAAGTATGTTGGCGGAGTCACCCTCAAGAACTCTCTAGTTCTTGTTCTTTTGGATCCACACCATCTTGATGGGAATCCTTGGAGTTGTAGTCGTACTTGATGAAGTGGAACTTGAAGTAGTCTTGGGAATCCACTTGAATAAGGTCTTAGGAGCTTCTTCAAATGCATCAATTTCCTCTTGAAGCTTGTCCTTGCCTTTTTGCTTGTAGTCTTGTGGTGGAAGATCATCTTGAGCTTGTGTCCCCTTGAAAGAAGTATCATACTTCTCTTGTTGAGGAACAAACTTTGTCTTGGGGTATTGATCTTCTTCCCACTCAACTCCATTGGCATTGAACTTTCGTTCAAAGCCAACACCTTGATTCTTCCGGTGCATTCCTTGCTTGCGCACAATTTCCTCGAATTGCTTACTCCCGGCAAGGCTTTTGTACACTCCTTTCTCTATAATTCCCTTCAATAAGCTATTTTCTTGCTCAAGTGTAACTTGGCTAAGAGAATCATTAGTGGAATCAAGAGAACTACTAGAAGCAACAATATTGGATTTAGCATGATCATTGTTACTGCTAGAGGAAGAATCTTTCTTGTTCTTGTTACTAGACTTGACTTGAGGCATGTAGGTGGATAAGAGTAAACGCTTGGCAATGTAAGAAGAACTTTTCTTGCGGAGATCATCTTTGATTGCTTTTAAGAACTCATGCTCTTGCTCAAGATTGAGCTTTTCAAAGCGTAATTTCTCATGAGCTCTTAAAAGTTCTCGATGATCTTCGAAGATAGTTTCATGAGCTAACTTAAGAGTGTTTAGTTCTTTAGTTAGAGCCTCAATATTCTCCTTATCATTGTCATTCGTTTTATCTTGATTAGCATGATTAATTGACGTTTCATCATAGTATTCATCACTAGAGTTGTCAACAAGCAAATCATCACCTAACAAGTCATCTTCATCACTATTGAAATCAACATACTCGGGGTGTGTTACCTTAGGACCTTTGTCCATGAAGCATCTTCCAATTCCTTCATTTGGTGAGTCAAATATGTCGTAGGAGTTGGTTGACACAAGTGCTAGACCGGCAACACCTTCATCTTGAGTATCTTCGGAGTCGGAGTGATAACTTCTCTCGGAGTGGCTGTCGGAGTCGGAGCCAGATACCCATTCACCAACATGAGCTTGATGTCTTCGTTTTGTGTAGCTCCTTGATGATTTTTCCTTCCTTTCCGAATCCTTGCTTCTCCGTGAGTATCTTCGTTCGTACCAATCATCTCTACTCCTTCTCTCTCTTGGTGGTGATTCTTTGCTTCTTCTTTTTGGAGAATCTTCTCTTCTCTTGTAGGGAGCCGTACACTCATTGGAATAGTGTCCGGGTCTTCCACAACTGTAGCAGTTTCGCTCTCGACTAGAAGATCTTTTGTCATTGTAGGACCTTGACTTGGAGCTTCTATCTTTGCTTCTACTCTTGTAGAACTTGTTGAAGTTCTTCACCATTAAGCTCAATTCTTCATTGAAGTTTTGTTTCTCACTTGATGATGTAGGAGCTTCACATGAGGCTTTGTAGGAACCACTTGATTTGTTGTGAAGTTCCTCTTTATCCTTAAGTGACATCTCATGAGCAACAATTCTTCCAATCACCTTCGTTGGCTTGAGATCTTTGTAATTGGGCATCATTTGGATCAATGTGCACACGGTATCATATTTTCCATCCAAGGCTCTTAGAATCTTCTTGATGATGAATCTGTCGGTCATCTCTTCGCTTCCTAAGCCGGCAATCTCATTTGTGATGAGAGCAAGCCTAGAGTACATTTCAGCGACACCTTCACCATCCTTCATTTTGAACTTGTCAAGTTGACTTTGAAGCACATCCAACTTGGATTCCTTGACGGAGTCGGTACCTTCGTGCATATCAATCAAAGTTTCCCAAATTTCCTTTGCATTCTCAAGACGGCTGATTTTGTTGAATTCTTCGGGGCACAATCCATTGAAGAGAATATCACAAGCTTGAGCATTGTATTGCAACATCTTCAACTCATCCGCGGTAGCTTCACGGTTTGGTTCTTTCCCATCAAAGAATTCACCTTGCAAACCAACACACACAATAGCCCAAACGGCGGGGTTATGTCCAAGAATATGCATTTTCATTTTATGCTTCCAACTAGCAAAATTAGTACCATCAAAGTAAGGACCTGTACGGTGATAATTTCCCTCGCTAGACGCCATACTCTCCTAGGTTGTGAAACCAAGGCTATGACCACCAAAAGCTATGGAGATCAAAGCAAATGGAGACCAAAGCTCTGATACCACTTGTAGGATCGAAAGTATGTCTAGAGGGGGGGGTGATTAGACTACTTGACCAAATAAAAACTTAACCTTTTCCCAATTTTAGTTCTTGGCAGATTTTAACTATTGTAGGACAAGTCAAGCAATCATAACACAATTCAAGCAAGCATGCAAAGAGTATATTGGCAGCGGAAAGTAAAGCATGCAACTTGCAAGAATGTAAAGGGAAGGGTTTGGAGAATTCAAACGCAATTGGAGACACGGATGTTTTTCCCGTGGTTCGGATAGGTGGTGCTATCCTACATCCATGTTGATGGAGACTTCAACCCATGAAAGGTAACGGTTGCGCACGTCCACGGAGGGCTCCACCCACAAAGGGTAACGGTTGCGCGAGTCCACGAAGGGCTCCACCCATGAAGGGTCCATGAAGAAGCAACCACCCACAAAGGGTCCACGAAGAAGCAACCTTGTCTATCCCACCATGGCCATCGCCCACGAAGGACTTGCCTCACTAGCGGTAGATCTTCACGAAGTAGGCGATCTCCTTGCCCTTACAAACTCCTTGGTTCAACTCCACAATCTTGTCGAAGGCTCCCAAGTAACACCTAGCCAATCTAGGAGACACCACTCTCCAAGAATTAACAAATGGTGTGTAGGTAATGAACTCCTTGCTCTTGTGCTTCAAATGATAGTCTCCCCAACACTCAACTCTCTCTCATAGGATTTGGATCTGGTGGAAAGAAGATTTGAGTGGAAAGCAACATGGGGAAGGCTAGAGATCAAGATTCATATGGTAGGAATGGAATATCTTGGTCTCAACACATGAGTAGGTGGTTCTCTCTCAGAACATATGAGTTGGAATTGTGTATGTGTTCTGATGGTTCTCTCCACGAATGAAGAGGAGGTGGAGGGGTATATATAGCCTCCACACAAAATCCAACCGTTACACACAGTTTTCCAATCTCGGTGGGACCGAATCAACAAACTCGGTCGGACCGAAAAGGTAAACCTAGTGACCGTTAGAGATTTTCGGTGGGACTGACATGCAACTCGGTAGGACCGATATGGTTAGGGTTTGGGCATAACGTAATCTCGGTGTGACCGATTACACAAACTCGGTGAGACCGATTTTGGTAATTAGCTAACCAGAGAGTTGGTCAGGCAAACTCGGTGGGACCGATTTGCTCTTTCGGTGAGACCGAAAAGTTACAAAAAGGAAACACTGAATTTACATTGCAATCTCGGTGGGACCGATTCGCTCTTTCGGTGAGACCGAAAAGTTACGAAAGGGAAACAAAGAGTTTGCAATCCCATCTCGGTGAGACCGAGATCCCTATCGGTAGAACCGAATTGCTAGGGTTTGGCAGTGGCTTATAACAAGTGAAACTCGATGGCGCCGGATAGAAAGAATCGGTAGGACCGAGTTTGGCTTAGGGTTTAGGTCATATGTGGATATGGGAAAGTAGCTGAGGATTTTGGAGCATATCATTAAGCACATGAAGCAAGAGGCTCATTAAGCAACACCTCATCCCTCCTTGATAGTATTGGCTTTTCCTAAAGACTCAATGTGATCTTGGATCACTAAAATATAAGATGAAGAGTCTTGAGCTTTTGAGCTTGAGACAATCCTTTGTCCTTAGCATTTTGAGGGTTCCACTTTCACATCCATGCCATGCGAATCGTTGAGCTTTCCTGAAATAGTCATCTTGGAATAGCATTAGCTCAATGAGCTATATGTTGTTATGAATTACGAAAACCACCTAGGGATAGTTGCACTTTCAAAGGGTGTATCTAATGCAAGGAAAACTGGGTATAGGAAGAGTATGATCAAAGTGTGAACTTGCCTGTTCTACTCGTCACACTCCGATCAATCTATTGTAAGCTAGCAATTATAACCACACATAAGCAATCACTGAAAGATCCAAAAGAAAAGGCAAAGAAACATTGCAAAAGCTCCAAAAGAAACAAATCAAATTATTTTTCAAGATCGGATCCTAATTTCGGTGAAAAAGTGTGGTGATGGCTCAAGATGTTAGATTACGCCTAGGAATTCAATTGCAATAAGGAATCAATTTAAAATACGCTACCGTTTACAAGATATGACCAAATGAAGGTCCGAATAGTTTGAAAGGTTCCAAAGTTGAAACTAATGATGCTACTGGATGTAGGAAGTCAATAGGAACATGTAGGAAGAAGAATTACTAGATTGGAAATAACGGATCAAAAAATACAAGTAATTCAACATAGCATTGAATCTGCTTAGAATGTTGTGTGATAACTCTTTGTGGACTAGCAGAGTAATCTGACTATAATCAAAATTATATGTAGGAAAGATGACACTAATTGTGCGAACGGAAAGATTACTTCAATACGAATCTGATGCAGTTGGGTTCATCGAAAACAGAGCTACGAATAAAAAGATATGATCAAAAGAAAGTTTGAATATGAATCTGAACATATTTCAAAATTTGAAAGTTGCAAAAAGTATATTTGATAAATTTACTAGATAGGCAGAATCAAGACATGTAGGCGTTGGTTTATCTAATTTGGATGAGCGAGTTAAAAGTTATGGCTATTTAAAAAATCAGGGCCAAGCCGTTTTACGGAAGAAAAATAGTTACGACTAAAATAATTCAGGTCTAATGTATAAATACAGAAACTAATTGATAATCTAATTATTCTACCATACACTACTCTAAAAATAATAAACTATGGAACTATAAAAAATACGAAGAAAGATACCTTTATAAGGTAGAGAAAAGACGATTTCGGAGAGAGGAGACAACTTCCAGAAGTCCCGCCGGAGAAGAGAAATATATTTTTCTTAAGTGAATTAGTCAAACCAAAATATTGATTTAATCCGAATCGGATGATTTTTGGAGGCTCTATGGGTCTATATTTATAGTTGGAAGAGATGCTTACGGGTTAAAGGCTAGGCAATGTAGGACTAAATGTAGAAGAAAAATAGAAAAAAAGAGGTGCGCCATGGGCCAAAAGGTTCGGCTGGCCACGCGCACGCACCACTGCTGTTTTTTTTAATTTCGGCCAAAGTGGAAAAAAGGAAAAAAAACTAGAACGAAAAAAATGGCTGGCTGGGTTTGGCCAATGTAGGAAAGAAAAAAAAGATGGGACGCCCGCTGCCACTATGTTATGCATGTGGACGACAAATAATTATGGCCTGCACGTACAATATTTTTAAAATAGAAACAGAAAGGAAACCCGAATAACAAAAATAAAACAAAATTTTATATAGAAATATTATATATCAAAATTTTCAGAAAAAGCTTTCCTAAAACATGAACATATTTTCAGCGGCAAATAAATTCCATAAAAACTAAATAAAGCAAATAGTGCTCATGGTTCATTTAAAAACCAAATAAAAATATTTTAAAATACCAAAATTATTTTGAACACATTTTCTCCACATTTCTACTATAGGGAATCATTTTACCCTATTTTCATATATTTTATTTTTGGAGAAAAATAATTTGAATAAAAACCAAATAACTGCAATTGAAAATGGTTTTCAAAATACCTTCAAAGGGACTTTAAATTTGTTTTTTGAAACTTCCAACTCATATTTCATAGCATTTGAAGATGTCATTTTATCTTCTCTCATGAAAATCATTGAGTTGCACAAAGTTTCTGAGTTTGAAATATTTCCAAATGAAATTCAAATATTTTCAAAAACCTTTTTCATTTATTTAAATGGAAGAAGTCATATCAACTTCACTCTAGGGTTTTGTGATGAAATGAATTTGTATCCATGGAGATCATAAATGCAAGGTGAAAGTTTGGGAAGTCATTTCATTCCCTCTCATTCAACTTTCAAAAAGTTTCAAATTTTACTTAATTTTACACAAGCAACCACACCACAATCAAACAGACAATAAAAAATATTTGTTTAATATAACATTCCACAATTCAGAATTTTGGGATGTTACAAACGTACCACTCTTAAAATAAATCTCGCCCTCGAGATTCAAAGAGGCTAGTAAGAATTAGGTTAGGTTCGGGGTCTTCTCAAAATCCATCGATCGTCACAGGGGGTCTGGGGTGCTACCACCCTTAGAAGCATGGTTACGGTTCCATAAAAACTCAGTTCGTACATTCTTATTGTTGGCAGTGTCGATCTTCTCAGATTCTCGGGAAAATTCCTACTCTGGCTCTTCCAGTAGTGGCATAACCTTTTTTTCTCAATTCTTCTGTCCATTTATCTTGGTACGGTCCTCCTGTGACTGGGTCTTCTTAGCTGACGGGTCTGGCGCCAATACTAAACAACTATCGATTTCTCATGGTGGTCATCAAACAATTTGACTGGGTCCCTGCAAAATCCGGGTTTGGGCTTCATTCTCACCGTATGACCTACGATTGGCAACTGCTGCCTTGTACAAGGGAAAATTGCGATACATTCTAAGGTTTAAACAAGTTTTTGATCGTCGTCGCTCTATTATGGGTAAATCACTTAGATTTACCATCCCATATAACAGTGGAGAATAATAAGAGTAAGTCGGCATGGTGATCAATCCATTCCGCACCCAAATCATTACCTTGTATATGGTTTAGTGAATCTCGCATTATAACACTCGATCATCCTCACAAGCATTGCAGAATATCTCTTGTCCATGAACTGGGTTTGGAAAAATCCATTGATTCTGCAAGCCAAACAAACATCTATCGTTCCTTCACAACTCTTAGGTTTTGCATAACTCCTATAAGATCGCCTATTGATAAAGGCGTATCCTCTTCCAGGGTTTTTCCTTCAACAAGAGTGTGCTTGCTTCTTGGCAGGTCCTAGAGCATGTGGGTTATGGGTCCACCTCATCACATCTATAGCTTTAACTCATCCTGGGTTTACAATTGCTCCATATTACCAACATTATACCTCCTTTATATCCAATAGTACTTCATCCCTTCATATTCTTGGAGTATCCCACTGTTGGTGTCAAAACCGGCGGATCTCCGGTAGGGGGTCCCGAACTGTGCGTCTAAGGTCGATGGTAACAGGAGGTAGGGGACACGATGTTTTACCCAGGTTCGGGCCCTCTCTATGGATGTAATGCCCTACATCTTGCTTGATTGGTATTGATGAATACGAGTATTACAAGATTTGATCTACCTCGAGATCGTAATGGCTAAACTCTAGAGGCCTAACTGGTATGACTATGGTAATGAATATCCCCCCTCCGAACTAAGTCCTTCGGCTTATATAGACACCAGGAGGATCTAGGGTTACACAAGGTTGGTTACAAAGAAAGGAATCTACATATTTGGTCGCCAAGCTTGCCTTCCACGCTAAGGAGAGTCCCATCTGGACACGGGTGCAGTCTTCGGTCTTCGTATTTTCATAGCCCATCAGTCCGGCCCAAGGCTAATAGGTCGGACGCCCGAGGACCCCTTAGTCCAGGACTCCCTCAGTAGCCCCTGAACCTGGATTCAATGACGAGGAGTCCGGCGCGCAGATTTGTCTTCGGGATTGCAAGGCGGGTTCCCTTCTTTCTGAACTCCATGATAATCTCCAGATGCAATGATTGTATCCGGATCTGTTACACACACCACACACAACCGTAGAGAGAATATAATATTCTACGAGTCCAATCCGCTAACAACTTATTACAATGTGACATCACGTCTACCCGGTCATAATTTCAGACTGTTTTTATGTTTGTCGTTCCACACTTCGAGACGCGGTTGCCATCGGTACGTCTTGTCAAAACAGAGATCATGTCCCCTTATTACGGGATTCTCATCAATACGGGTGTGGGTAACCCAACCATGCTATTTACACAGCCCTTGGGAATAGGCGAGCAGGGAGGCGTTTGATATTCACGGCCTTTATAAGGGGATAAGGATTCGTCCTCACACACCCCTGCCTTCTCCTTCCTCTGCCCCTCCATTCTAGAGCTCCAGCGCCCAAGCCCTAGCTTCCCCCACCGAAGAAAACACTCCAACCATGTCCGGATCCGGAGCTGGTGGCAAGTGGATGGCTTCCTCTGTTAAGAAGAAAGACATCAAGGAGCTTCGAGAGGCCGGATACCTGGCCAAGGAGATCATTCACCGTCTCCCTACCGAAGGACGGATTGTCCCTACCCCATAGCCCCATGAGAGGGTTGTGTTTCTCACACATTTTGTCCACGGGCTGGGATTCCCTCTCCAACCGTTTGTCCGTGGACTAATGTTTTACTACGGGCTGGACTTCCATGATCTAGCCCCCAACTTTATCCTCAACATCTCGGCATTTATACTCGTTTGCGAGGCCTTTCTCCGTATCCCGCCTCACTTCGGCCTATGGCTGAAGACTTTCAATGTAAAGCCGAAGGTGGTGAGAGGCCAACAAGCGGAGTGCAGAGGCGCCAAGGTGGGAAAGATGCCCAATGTTACATGGCCCAAAGGCTCCTTTGTGGAAACGATGAAGGGGTGGCAGTCGGGGTGGTTCTATATCACCAAGCCGCGCGACACCAACTGGGCGGCGGCCCCCGAATTTTGATCCAGAGCTCCGCTGCGGCTTACCTCCTGGCAAGAGAAGGGCCTCGCCTGGGGCTCTTTGAGCGAGCTGACTGGGCTCCAGACGTGCATTCAGAACATGATAACCAAGAGGATCAAACTCGTCAACGTGATCCAGGTTATGCTCATTCGCCGGATCCTTCTATGCCAACGCCGGACTTGCTATTTGTGGGAGTTCGATCCGGCCAAGCACCAGACGCTACAAGAGCTCTTCAGCACAACACACGAAGATATCTGGAAAGTGCTCTTCAAGGCCGGCGAGACACCACCGCCCATGACCGAAGATCGTGGGCTCAGCTTAAAATGCCAGGCCAATTCGGCAAGTTCTTTCATGTATTCAAGGTATAGCCTTTACTGGCATATTTTGAGAAGGAGTCTAAGCCTTCCTATCAATTTGTAGGCCTGGATCGACATAGCGGGGCGGATTAATTGTCCAGCTCCACTACCCGAAGATGAGGAAACCCCACTCCTAACGAAGATGCTATTTCTGGTGCCTTATGATGTGCCGGACAAGAAGGCCAAGAAGACGGCCAAAGGGAGCAGGAGTGGCCTTCGCCGAAAGGGTACTTCGGACATGTCGTCCGAAGACGAGACTGACTCTTCGGTCGCCGAAGATGACGGCGAGTAGGAGGAAGAAGGCGGCTTCCCTCCAGAGGGGGGAAAGAAGAAAAGAGAGGCCTCCATGAATCTGGAGGCGAAGGCGCCCAAAAGGGGGAAGGGCTCCCTTGCGGATAACTTCGCATGGGATGTCGAAAGCAGTCCGGAGCGAATGCCCCGGACCAAGCCTCAGGCTGCCTCGTAAGTACGAAAACCCTATGCACCTCCCAACACCTGGCCTTTCCAGTTTATAATATTAATATATTTAAACTATGTCGTTACAGTCCGGCCCGCACGGCTCCCTGCGATCCTCGACATAGGGTTCGCTAGACTCAGAGGACATAGCTAGCATGTCTCCGCCGCCCGCTCACTCTGCCTCACCCAAGGTTGATGACGAGGTGGCGTCCCAAAGGACCTTCCCAGACCAGGGGAGATTCCAGAAATCGTTAAGGTGGCGCCCCAGGATGACTCCTCGGCTGCCGGACACATGGGGGAAAAAGCCCCCATGGGGACTGACAATGGGGGCCAAGTTCCCTTCGGCCCTCAGCCGGATACCATTCCGGATACCTACACGGCTCTCGAGTCCAGCGAACAGCCTTCCCCGAAAGGAGGAGGTGTGCTTGTTCCACCGGCGACCTCTTTCCAACCAGAGGCACCGGATAATCTGCTGGAAGTGCTGCGAGGCGCCTCCATTGTGCATGAGCACCGTGTCCTGATGGGTACGGTGATCGTAAAGGTTCAGTCCGCCAAAAGTGGACTGACTGAGTCCTGCGCTAGCCTTTTAACAGGCTTTGAGGTAACAATTGTAGAAAAAATACCACAATGTGGACAGTAGCCCTCATGCTCTGTTCGGTGTCCGGAAAGGAAAAGACGAATAGGGGATCAAAATAATTTTCATAGGAGTCTAACATAAGATGTCTATGTGAATAAGCAGGCGTCGCTACTGGCTGCTGTTGCTCATACTGCGGAGGTCTCCGGACTGAAGCTGAACCTGGAGCGGGCCGAGAAAGAGCTCGGCCTCGTGAAGAAGCAGCTAGAGGACAACAAAGGTATGCAGTAACCTGCATGTATATTTAGGAAGGATGAATGGTCCGTGCTGACTAAAGTGCCATGAACTTTATTACGGGCCACGACCGAGGTGGCGGCCCTCAAGAAGGCGTTAGCGAAGGCCGAGGACAAAGCGGCCAAGGAACACGCTGCGCGCGAGAAGCACGAGGCCCGGGTCAGCGAGGTTCAGCAAGAGCTCCAGGACGCCGTCAAGAAGTACGATTCCTTGGAGCGTGATTCTAAGATGCAGGCGTCTGAAATTGCGAAGGCCCGCCAGAGCGCACAAGAGGCTCGAGCCGAAGCCCAGAGCGCCCTTCAGGAAATCCAAGCGGCCCGGAAGATCGCGGAGGGTAAGGCTTTCATTATGCAACGCAAGTTTGTGAAGGAAGCGTTCCTTTTACTTACCCGAATTTGGAGCTCTCCAGGGGCGTTTATGGATTTGCCGCGCAGCGTATCAGACACTACCGAGTTCTATCAAGCCGAGGAGGGGAGTTCTACGGAGAAGCTCTTCTGGTCTCAATATCTTGGACTCGAACATCTGGTTTCCTTCAGCGACCAGCTGAAACAGGTGGTCGAGCTGCACAAGGCGGCCGAGCTAGCCATGAAGGAGCTGATAGTCTGACTATGGCCTGCCGCGCCTATACCTAGCAGCTACTTCGGACCTGTGAAGTGGCTTGTTGATGCTTGCCCCCGGGTTGAGGTTATAAAGCGGTCGGTCTGTATCAAAGGTGCATGGATGGCCTTTGCCCACATCAAAACACACTAGGCGAAGATGGATGCCAAGGAGCTAATGACCGAGGGGTCGCTTGAGGGTAAGGAGCACCGCCGACCCAAGTTGTATTTTGATGGTGTCCCGGAGGGATCCCGCATTGTTGCAGATCACTATGCAAAAGACACTATCTTTGAATGAATGTATTCGAGGTCCCTCTACCTTGTATGATAAAACAAAGTGATTGTGTAATATAATGCTGGTTATGTTTTTAAATTTTTACTTCCTATGCGGCCGTGTTGTATGAAATCTGAGGGTTAACCAGTCGTCGGCTTCTGCCCCCATGTAGGTAGTACGGGGGTGTTTGGGATGGAATCTAAACAATCTTGATCCAATTAAATGGTCCTTGAAGGAGTTGTTTAGCGCAACGAACCAGACAACCAGACTATGCGGTTGTAGCACCCTCACTTAGCCATAGGAGTGCGACAATAAAAACATGGGCGCAGCCCCTAGTATCTGAACTAGAGTGCTATAAGCGTCTGATCAGGAAGTACCAATCCTTCGCGTAATGCGGAAGAAATCTCCAATGATTTGCAACCTCTAAACAGCTGACCGGCTCTCGCCGCATCAGGACAGTCAGTTTTCGGCTTTCTCTACTGAGGTGCTCCTTTGGATAAACCAAGGCACAATCGCAGTAGTTATCCCTTTACTACCTTAGCCGATATAGCAGAATGTAAGGTAGGAAGCACAGGAGCCGGGCAACCCAACTATTGACCAAAGACATGATTTGGAGCCAGTGCATATAATGCTAAATTCGGGGTGCCGAACTATACTTATAAAAAGTGTTCGGACTTTTGTTGCCGTAATGTGGGGTGCTATGAAGCCCCTGGAAAACATCAAGCGTACCAAAGTGTACAGGTGCTACCTGATAGGGTTATCCACAGGGGAGCTGAAAAAGAGAAAGAAAACAGAAAAGGTACAAGGGCAAAAAGCTGGGGTCCTAAAGCTCCAGCCACAAACTGTTCTCATTGTAATTTAATTAGTATGTCAAGGCGCATTGGTACAGGTAGTGCGATAAGTAACAGGCTATTTGACATGCCGAAACCAAGGGAGAGCTGCATGTGGGTCCTGAAAAACAGGTAGAGTTATCGTTAACGGAATCAGCTAAGAAGTCCCCCATATGTCTGCGTTTCTCGCCGTCTTGGTGTGTTTATCCTTCAAGAGGACCAATGACCAGACCACCAGATGGTTCCTGTAGGATTGAGACCTAAAAAGGAAACAAGTAAAAGTGAAATTATGTGTGTGTCCAATGTCAGTTGATCCGTACTATGGACCACAAGCTAGCTATGCCTCCGTCGATGCCCATGGGATTTTGAGTGCGGAGTTATGTACGCGCGGCATGAATGCCACCACTTGATCGGGACTAAGACGGAGGCCCAATTGCTAGTCAAGCTCCTGACAAGCCGAGCTCTCCTGCTGCAGAATAGCTCGGACCCTCTTAACGGTGTCCGTGGGCTCGGCAGTTGAATTAAGGTTCTGCTTGAGAAGGCCGCTCTGTACTTTTGCTGCTAAGGCAGCTGTGTGCTCTTCTGTATGGAGGGAGTGTTCTGTATTTCCATTGACCGTTATGACTCCACATGGACCGGTCATCTTGAGCTTGATATAAGCATAGCGTGGTACTGCGTTGAATCGAGCGAACACAGTTCGTCCGAGCAGTGCGTGATAGCCGCCACGGAAGGGGACGATATCGAAGATTAACTCCTCGCTTCAGAAGTTGTCCGGAGATCCGAAGACAACCTCTAATTTGATTGATCCCGTACAGCGTGCCTCTACACCTGGTATGACTCCTTTGAAGGTAGTCCTGGTGGGCTTGATCCGAGATGGGTTAATGCCCATTTTTCATGTTGTATCCTGATAGAGCAAATTGAGGCTGGTACCTCCGTCCATAAGGACTCGAGTCAGGTGGAATCCATCAATTATTGGGTCTAGGACCAGTGCGGCTGAGCCACCATGACGGATGCTGGTCAGATGATCCCGCCGATTAAAAGTGATCGGGCATGACGACCATGGATTAAATTTTGGGGCGACTGGCTCTATCGTGTAGACGTCCCTGAGCGCACGCTTGCGCTCCCTCTTGGGGATGTGGGTAGCGTATATCATGTTGCCCTTTTTGACCTGAGGGGGAAACTTCTTCTGTCCCCCTGTGTTCGGTTGCTGGGGCTCTTCGTCATCGTCCTCGCTTTGCGATCCCTTTTCCCTGTTCTCGGCGTTTAATTTGTCGTCCTGTTTAAAAACCCAGCAATCTCTATTTGTATGATTGGGTGGTTTGTCTGGGGTGCCGTGAATCTGGCACGAACAATCAAGTATGAGGTCCAAGCTGGATGGGCCTGAATTGTTCTTTTGGAATGGCTTCTTTCACTGACCGGACTTGGAGCCTCTGAATCCGGCATTGACTGTCGTGTCCTTGGTGTTATCACTGTTGTTTTGACGCTTGTATCTGTTGCATCGAGACTTGTCTTTCCTAGTTTTAGCTTCAGGGGTGCCGGCGTCGCTTGCATTGTTTTTGCTACGGTCCAACCAACTGTCATCGCCCGCGCAAAAGCAGGTCATGAGTGTCGTGAGGGCTTCCATGGATTTTGGATTTTCTTGGCCGAGGTGGCGAGCGAGCCATTCATCACAGATGCTGTGTTTGAAGGCTGCTAGGGCTTCGGCATCCGGACAATCGACGATTTGGTTCTTTTTAGTTAAGAACCTAGTCCAGAATTTCCTGGCGGACTCTCCGGGCTGTTGAACTATGTGGCTTAAATCATCAGCGTCCGGAGGTCGAACATATGTACCTTGGAAGTTATCGAGGAAGGCCTCTTCCAAGTCCTCCCAGCTGCCAATCGAATTTGCAGGCAGACTGTTGAGCCAGTGCCGAGCTGGCCCCTGGAGTTTTAAAGGGAGGTATTTGATGGCGTGGAGGTCATCGCCGCGGGCCATATGAATGTGGAGAATGAAGTCTTCGATCCACACCGCGGGGTCCGTGGTTCCATCGTATGATTCTATATTCACGGGTTTAAACCCTTCTAGGAATTCATGATCCAGGACCTCATCAGTGAAGCAATGAGGGTGTGCGGCGCCTCTATATCGGGCCGTATCGCGACGTAGCTCTGATGGAGTCCGTCTGCGGTTTTCAGCCCACGCATGACTAAGTTTGTCATGTACGAATAGGTGGCCGTCATGACGTGTCGAGGCACGTCCTCCGATCCGTAGATTGATCTAGTATGTCCTGCTTTATTGTTCAGGTTTTTCCTAAGGTCATATGTATGACTGTGGGCTAATTTACCTCTATGTGTGCAATGAGGCGGGGCTGGCTGGTGTTCGGCATAATTTGCCATTTTGTTCCGACCACATGGTGGTCGGTCAGCCGCATTGTACGATGGAGGTATGTATTCCGGCACCTCCTCGTCAAACTGAGGTAGCAACTTGCGCTTTGGGTAGCTTTTGGTTGGGCACTTGAGGCCGTATTCTTCGGCTGCTAGGACATTGGTCCATTTATCATTGAGCAGATCTTGGTCAACTTGAAGCTGCTGCTGCTCAAGAGGCTCCTTGCAATGGCGATTAGCCGGCACTTAAAGCGCTCCTGCTCAAGAGGTTCCTCAGCCACAACGAAATTGTCGGTGCCGAGGCTCACCTCATCCTTGGAGAGCGGAAGTAACTTCCATCCTCTGAGTCTTCGTGTGTGGCCTGCTTACCAGGGCTAGCCTGCCCATCTTCCCGTTCATCTTGTTCATTAGCTATTTCAATGGGGTCTTCGTTGTCTTCGACACCTTCTGGAGTGTTATCTTCTCATGTGCCGGTGTTGCTGTCTTTACTGCGGCGTGACATAGAGCGGCGCCGCTGACGCCGGCGCTTGGATTGTATTTCGGAAGGTTTATCCTCAGCTGGATCTTCCTTGTCATCGCCGTTGTTCTCCTTTGGTGCATCCACCATGTATACATCGTACGAGGAAGTGGTCGTCCAGCGTCCGGTGAACGGTGGGTTCTGGGCCTCTTCTTCTTCGGCATTATCGTCCATACCGTCGATGTCCTCGGAGTCGTAATCAAGTGTGTCGGTCAAATCCTCGACCGTGGCTATGAAGTGGGTGGCGGGTGGGAAGCAAAATTCTCCACGGTCAGCCCCTAGTTCGAACCGGATATAGTTCGGCTGTGAGTCCTCTACCAAGGATAGGTTCTTTAACGAGTTTAGCACATCGCCCAAAGGCGAGTGCTGGAAGATATCTGTGGCACTGAACTCAAAAATCGATAAACGATCAAGTTCGGCGTCCGTGGGCTCATGTTGCTCGGAACTTATGACCGGAGACGAGTCCGGAGTTCCGGTGACAAAGACGTCGTGAGAGGTTAAGTCTATGTGAGGCTCCAACACTGTGGAATCTGTGGCCTCCGTGGCGGGGTTGAGCTTCCCGTACTTAGATGGTGCAGTCTGCTCCGGATCTAAGGCCGGAGTGGTTACAGGAGCTATCTCCTAGGTGCGGTCCGATGACAGATTTAGGTCATGTCCCTCGGGGTGACCAGGAGTGGTAGCCGCGGTCTTGAATCCGGCGAAGATCAAGTCTCCACGGATGTCCGCAACGTAGTTCAAGCTCCCATATCTGACCTGATGGCCAGGGGTGTAGCCTTCGATCTGCTCCAGATGGCCAAGCGAGTTGGCCCGTAGCGCGAAGCCGCCAAATGCGAAGACCTGTCTGGGGAGGAAGGCTCCCCCTTGGACAGCATCATTATTGACGATTGAAGGGGCCATCAAACCTTTTGGCGACAGCATAGTGGAACTCTAAATGAAAGCACCAATGTCGGTGTCAAAACCGGCGGATCTCAGGGTAGGGGGTCCCGAACTGTGCGTCTAAGGTCGATGGTAACAGGAGGAAGGGGACATGATGTTTTACCCAGGTTCGGGCCCTCTCTATGGAGGTAATACCCTATGTCCTGCTTGATTGATATTGATGAATAGGAGTATTACAAGAGTTGATCTACCTCGAGATCGTAATGGCTAAACCCTAGAGGCCTAGCTGGTATGACTATGGTAATGAATATCCCCCCTCCGGACTTAGTCGTTCAGCTTATATAGACACCGGGAGGATCTAGGGTTACATGAGGTCGGTTACAAAGAAAGGAATCTACATATTTGGTCACCAAGCTTGCCTTCCACACTAAGGAGAGTCCCATCCGGACACGAGTGCAGTCTTCGGTCTTCGTATCTTCACATCCCATCAGTCCGGCCCATGGCTAACAGGCCAGACGCCCGAGGACCCCTTAGTCCAGGACTCCCTCACCCACATATCGAGATAAAACTCATACTTATTTTGCCCGAAGTCCACTCCATGGAATATCATTATCTTTTCCAGGGGTCAAGTGTCCTCACAGGGTACTACCACCCTTTAAATGTACAAATTCATCCATAGATCATATTTATCATATCCTCAAAAATGGTCAAATTCTTTCTTCCTAGAGTAACAACTCATAAAATTCATCGTATGAAATCATGACACATGAACTTTATTGATTTCATGAACTTATTACAATCTCTTGCATATCCATTACATGCCTCAACTCAACACCTCAATATAAAAGAAATGTTTCCCACTACTACTACTATATTTCTTTTTTGACACAACTATTTAGCACAAGTCTCCTTCTCTTTGGGACAATCTCTGGCAAAGTTCCCCGCTTCATTACAACAGAAACATATTACTTCTGACAAGTCTCAAGGTTTCCTTGTGATTACATAGCCTCCTTGGGTCGTCGGCTTCCTTTTTGGGCAATCACTGAAGTAGTGTCCTGTATCTTTGCACCTGAAACATGTGATATGACTTGGGTCCTTCTTTGTAGAAATTGGGTTGTTCCTGGAATCCAATCTATTTCTCTTCCTGGACTTTTCTGTGCCAATCAGGGCTTCTATTTCTTGTGGGTCCTACTCTACTTCCACTGTCGGAAATGTTACTAGATCCCCCTTCAGACAATTCTGGGAGATGTGTCCTTCTCCACATGAATAGCACGACTTGGTGCAGGGTTTAATTGGGCCTTCTTAGGGTGTGTCCTCCACCTCTTCCTTCATCACGGGTTCTTCTAAAATTTCCATGAGGGCTCCTTTCATTGCTTCTTTCTTTTGCTGGATGGTTCTTTAAACCACGGGGTAAATGTGATACTGAGCAGGGTAGTGGGTAGTCCCTTCACACAAGAAACAAGTAATCTTCCTAGTTGGGCATTCTTCAGCTAGGCGATTTTCTTCACAATGAGGGCATTCATCCTGGTGTTCTTTATGGTTGTGTCTTATTTCTCCATAGAGCTTGCCTACACAAGGTTTCCTCATATCATTTCCATAAGGCTTCAAATTCTCTGACACAAGACGAGATCTTTGCAGAGTCAACTAAAATTCTTTCCAAGTGGTTACTCCTTGCCATCAATTGATGGTTTGGTACATCCTCCACCAAGTAGCAGCACCTCTTTTAAAGCACTGAAGAGCGTGTTGGGCCATATCCTTTATGGCTATAGTGTTATTCTTCATGTGATCTTCCATGTTCTGAATCGATCGGTCTGTCTCCAATTGACTTATCGGTCCCGGAAATGTGAGTTCATATCCATTCATCCTCTATTTGTTCCAAGGGTTTTGGGGTGAGATAAGAGAGATAGAGAGGGATACACACAATACAAAAAATAGTTTTGAAGAGACAGATTTTATTTTGTGGTTTTCAGAAAAACATCAAACAAATGACAGCTCACAATCGTCGCATGTAACGTAAGTACATGACAAGGGTTTGGTCTACTTCTGATCATGCTTGCTGATCTTCTCAAGTTCTTCTGTCAGGTCCTTTCTGTTGATGCGAAGTCTCTCATGAAGTCCTTTAATATTCTGGAGTTGTGTTCCAAACTTCTGGGTTTCAACATCCTTGGCATGAACCATGGTCCTACTGTTCTTCAGTTCCTGACGAATCTCCGGTATCTCGAGGTTTTGCTGCTCTAGCTGGGCTACTTTCAGCTTCTAGGTCCTGAGTTCTTCACGAAATGCTTCCTTGTCAAATACAACTTCCTGAAGGTCCATCTTAAAATTCCTGATGTAATACTCCAGATCCTAATGATACACCAACTAAGGTTAAAACTTCATCTTTTACTGATAGGTGCTCCATTAGCCCTTTTGTCATCCAATCCTTCCGAAGACATGCATGCTTAACTCAGCACGGTGACAATAGCATAAGCGGGCGATAACATCATGGATAGTCGTGTTTATGCCCATGTCATTTACATGGGTTATCATTCCATCGTTGATATCTCCTACCTTAGGGTTTTCTTGACAAAAACTTTGAGTTTTAACACTCCATGTTCCGGTCTTTCCCCGACACACCTTGATCTCATGTATTGGCAGCTTCATTAGTCTGACAAGTTCCATAAGGGTAGCCTTCCTAGGTCATACCAATCTGGAAATTCTTCAGAGCCTTCAAATTCTCCTAGTATTCGGAGTCTTCAACCATTGTAGTTTCAATTATTCAGATGCACGGTAAAATCCTCTTTATTCCAAAGTGGTCTTATTTGTCCGATATCTTGTACTTCTTGGAAAGGTCTCATCAATCGAATCTTCGTGTGGTCGAAAGGGGGAAAGGGTATTGTCCAACTAAAAGGGAATATTTGTAAAGCTCAGAAAGGAAGAGAGGTAAAAGATCTTGTTGAAAATAAAGTTTTAGAGAAAATCCATCATATGGGCTTGCTAGTTTCTAGGGGTCACATCCTACAGTCAACATGTGCTCTGATACCATCTTCTAGCGACCCAACCCGAATGGATCGAAGTATCTGTGCTTAAGTGTCATCCCTGGATCGGTATGCTGACACACACAATACTTGAGGATTTATAACAGAGGTAAATCACATGTATGGAGTAACGTAAATGCTATTACCTCAATCCATATAGCGGAAGAAACAACAAAGTTGTGGAGTCCCAACAACACCAACGACAAAGTTCAGCGTAGACATCGTAACCCTAACGTATCACTTACTCCTCATAAGAATCCTGCAACATGAGACATTGCAGCCATATAGGTCAGTACATTGAATGTACTGGCAATTTCACACCATAGAGTAATAATGAGAATTGTCTATCTCTATATGCATATTTGGCTGGAGGAGGCTCCAAGTTTAATATTTGCATCAAGCTAATTTTTTTCCTACAACAAAGGAATATATTTTTTTTACTACCAAGTTAAATTACCCATATTGAGAAGGTAACCCCAACTCAATCCCAAAAATCACCAAATCATTAATAACCTAACAATTTCATTAAATAGAGTGATGAGATCAACCAATAATTTAAATACTAGATACTCAAAATGTCCATAACCGAGGACACGACTAACCATGATTAGTTTATACACTTTGCAAAGGTTTGCGCACTTTTCCCCACAAGACTCGACCACATCCATGATCGAATGATCGAGACATAGTCTTTCTGAAGCATTAACTCTTTACTCTGGGTAGACAGTACCACCTACTTTCCCCTACATCTGCTAGCCTACCGCTGAAAGAGGTCACACAACTTACTCAACTATGCCAGAGCCCATAATGGCTTGTGGCTGCACACAGAAGTTTCTGAGCATGAATAATATTATGATCCCTTTGAGCCTGGGTGACATTCCATAGGATGATTACATGGGTACTCTGGGATATCCTAGGGCAACACTGGATTGCTCCAGGTGCCCGCAACCAATCCACCCAGATGTGTATTAAAGTAGCCACCTTAAGTTTGCGTTAGTTAAAATCTCTCAAAACTTGCATGAATCGCATATGCCAATCCACGTCTACGAGCATAGCAAAGTAGTATAAGCATAACCTATAATACCCAGGGTTTGATATAAGATAATAGGTTCCTACCTCATCAACTACATAACAATAACCACATGTTCGCAATCCTACTCATGCAATCTTTAAGGGTGTATCTAATGCAAGGAAAACTGACATAGGAAGAGTATGATCAAAGTGTGAACTGCTTGCCTTGTACTGTTGATGAAGATTCTTCGCACTCATAATTCCTGACAGTTCTACTCGTCACACTCCGATCAATCTATCGTAAGCAAGCAATTATAACCACACATAAGCAATCACTCAAAGATCCAAAAGAAAAGGCAAAGAAACACTGCAAAAACTCCAAAAGAACCAAATCAAATTATTTTGCAAGATCAGATCCTAATTTCGGTGAAAAAGTGTGGTGATGGCTCAAGATGTTAGATTACGCCTACGGATTCAATTGCAATAAGGAGTCAATTGAAAATGCGCTACCGCTACAAGATATGATCAAATGAAGGTCTGAATAGTTTGAAAGGTTCCAAAGTTGAAACTAATGATGCTACTGGATGTAGGAAGTCAATAGGAACATGTAGGAAGAAAAATTACTAGATTGAAATAACGGATCAAAAAATACAAGTAATTCAACATAGCATTGAATCTGCTTAGAATGTTGTGTGATAACTCTTTGTGGACTAGCAGAGTAATCTGACTATGATCAAAATTATATGTTGGAAAGATGACACTAATTGTGCAAACGGAAAGACTACTTCAATACGAATCCGATGGAGTTGGGTTCATTGGAAATGGAGCTACGGAAAAAAGTATGATCAAAAGAAGTTTGAATATGAATCTGAACAAATTTCGAAATTTGAAAGTTGCAAAAAGTATATTTGATAGATTCACTAGATAGGCGGAATCAAGACGAAAATGTAGGCGTTGGTTTTATCTCATTTGGATGAACGAGTAAAAATTTATGGTTATGTGAAAAATCAGGGCCAAGCTGTTTTACGGAAGAAAATTAGTTACGACTAAAAAAATTCAGGTCTAATGTATAAATACAGAGACTATGTGATAATCTAATTATTCTATTACAGTAGTCTAAAAATAATAAACTATGGAGCTATAAAAAATACGAAGAAATATACCTTATAAAGGTAGAGAAAAGACGACTTCGGAGAGAGAAGACAACTTTCAAAAGTCCCGTCGAAGAAATGAAATATTTTTTTCTTTAGTGAATCGAGTCAAACCAAAATATTGATTTAACCCGAATCGAATGATTTCTGGAGGTTCTATGGGTCTATATTTATAGGTGGAAGAGATGCTTAGGGGTTAAAGGCTACGCAATGTGGGACTAAACGTAGACGGGAAATAGAAAAGAGAGAAGAGGTGCGGCATGGGCCAACAGGTTCGGCCGGCCACGCCCATGCACCACCGTTGGGTTTTTTTTAATTTCGGCCAAAGTGGAAAAAAGAAAAAAAAATGGGAAGAAAAAATGGAAGAAAAAAAATGGGAAGAAAAAAAGATGGGGCGCCCGCTGCCACTATGCTACGCATGTGGGCGATAAATAGTTGTGTCCTGCATGTACCATTTTTTTAAGTAGAAACAAAAAGGAACTATATAACAAAAATAAAACAAAATATTATATAGGGATATTATATGTCAAAATTTTCAAAAAAATATTTCCAAAAACATGAACATATTCTTAGAGGCAAATAAATTCCGCAAAAAATTAAATAAAGCAAATAGTGCCATTGGTTCATTTAAAAACCAAATAAAAATATTTTAAAATACCAAAATTATTTTAAACTCATTTTTATCCACTTTTCTACTGTAGGGAATCATTTTACCATATTTTTCATATATTTTATGTTTGGAGAAAAATAATTTGAATAAAAACCAAATAACTCCAAATTGAAAATTGTTTTCAAAATATCTTCAAAGGGACTATAAATTTGATTCTTTGAAACTTCCAACTCATATTTCATAGCATTTGAAGAAGTCATTTTATCTTCTCTCATGAAAATCATTGATTTGCACAAAGTTTCCGAGTTTGAAATATTTCCAAATGAAATTCAAATATTTTCAAAAACCCTTTTCATTTATTTAAATGGAAGAAGTCATATCATCTTCACTCTAGGGTTTTGTGATGAAATGAATTTGTATCCATGGAGATCATAAATGCAAGGTGAAAGTTTGGGAAAGTCATTTCATTCCCTCTCATTCAATTTTCAGAAAGTTTCAAATTTTACTCAATTTCACACAGTCAACCACACCACAATCAAACAAACAATCAAAACTATTTATTTAATATAACATTCCAAAATTCAGAATTTTGGGATGTAACATTTTGTGTGTTCACATGATTAAGCTACTGTACTAATCATGTTCTATAGCTTTTGTTTTAATAAAGTGCCAAGTAAAGCCTTTGGGATGGTGTATGGTGATAGTTGATTTGATCTTGCTGAAAAATAGAAACTTTTGCGCTCAGGAAAACAATTCTCATTTTTAGCATAAGCGTGATAAAATGTTGATTCTTTTTGTAGAAGATTAATAGACAAATTGCCCAGGTTTTCCTATTTTTCAGAGGTTTTGGAGTAACAGAAGTATGGTTGGAGTACAGATTACTATAGATTGTTCTGTTTTTGACAAATTCTGTTTTCAATGCATAGATTGCTTGTTTTCTAGTTTCTATGGCTTATATTGCTCAATATAAATTGTAGAAATGATAGGGTACAGTAGGCATTGTGTGAGAACAATTGTGAATCTTGTCTTTGATAGTACCAAAGTGAATGGTTTGCTCTTTATCATACTAACCTATCTCATGAAGTTCCGTTAAGTTTTGTGTGATTGAAGTTTTCAAGTTTTGGGTGAGATATCGATATGAGGAGAATAAGGAGTGACAAGACCCTAAGCTTGGGGGTGCCCAAGGCACCCCCAAGGTAATATTAAAGGAATATCCAAGCAACTAAGCTTGGGGATGCCCCGGAAGGCATCCCCTCTTTCGTCTCCAACATTATCGGTAACCTCACTTGGAGCTATGTTTTGATTTGTCAAATGATATCAGTTTTACTTGGAGCATCATTTTATTTTGTTAGTATTTTCTTGATGTTATTTAGAATAATGTTTTGCATATTTTATTTCAATAAAAATGTCAAGTATAGCCTTTACTATGCTGATTTTACAAGTCCACATGTTGCTGTTTGAAAACAGAAAGTTTACCGATGTTGAAAAAATTCCCTAGAAAAGTAAGAATGTGATAAAATGCTGAAACTTTTTGAAAAGTAAGCTGTGATAAATTTTCTACAGTGTGGTAAATTTTCATAATCTTTGGAGTTTAAGAAGTATTGATACTCTTGCATTCTTTACAGACTATATTGTTTTGCCAGAGTGTTGTTATGTTTGCATTATTTGCATATGTTTGCTTGTTTAATGATTCTATTTGAGGATAGGGGTATTAAATATGCAGAGGCATTTAGTATGCAATTTTGAGTAATAATTTTAGTGATTTTCTACAGTAGAGAATGATAAGGTTTTTGCATTGGTCTATACTAACTTATCTCACGAGTTCTTTGTTGAGTTTTGTGTGGACGAAGCTTTTGAGATTTAGGAAAACCGTGATATGAGAAGAATTAAGGATACACAAAATCTCGAGCTTGGGGGGTTCCCAAGGCACCCCAAGATAACATTTCAAAAAGTCTCAAGCATCTAAGCTTGGGGATGCCCCGATAGGCATCCCACCTTTCCTCTTCAACAATTATCGGTTAGTATCGGTTGAGCCTAAGTTTTTGCTTCTTCACATTAGTTGTGCTATTCTTAGAATGTCATTTTATTTTTATTTTGCTTGCTATTTTAATAGAATACTTAGATCTGAAAGTTTTAAAATAAAATAGAGTCCTCAAATAGTTGCCGGGGAGGCTAGGTAAGCGGCATTCACATCCCGTCAACGAAGCTCTTTTCTATGGAATTGCTCTAGTGCTTCACTTATATATTTTTGATCATGGTGTGCTTTAGTATTTCTGAAGAAATTCTCTCTTGCTTCACTTAAATTAATTTTAGAGAAATAAATATTATGCTCATGATCTTCACTTATATTTGTTTGAGCTTATCAAAAGCAACACATGAAAATTAGTCCCAAAGTGATAGATATCCAAGAAGGATATAATAAAAACTTTCAAGATCATTGGACAAAATAAACTTGATTCCTTGTAATAGTTTTGAGATATGATGATGTGATATGTGTGAGTCATGTTGATGAGTAATTATGCTTTAGGAAGAATGTTGGGGTTAAGGTTTGTGATTCCATATGCAAGCACAAAATTCAATAGTTATGCAATGAAATTACATCCTACTTGTGGTGCATTATTCGGTGTTAATTATGCTTAATGCTCGCTTATGAGATTATTCGTTTCTTGGTTGGCCGCTTCCCAATCTTTTCCTAGCCTTCATTTTGCACTAAGTATGGTCACTACAGAAATGGAAGAATCTTTCGAAATGAAAGGCACACCTTTGTAGCATGGAAGAGGAGCTTTATCCATGATATTACCCTGCTGTCTCACAGGTTCAAGCCTAGCCTGAAGCCTTTGTTGTTACATTGGATTAATTCTTTGCCCTAGTTGGCTCCCTGCAAATATGTAATTTTGCATGTATATATGTACATAGACTCATATGTAAGTAGTTTTCCTCTAGCTTTACTTACCAAAACCTTTTGTATTTTGTTGGTTGAGTTTTAATAAAGTACTATGGGGTTGTTGCCTCACAGTTTCCAGTCAAAAAAAACTAAGTATGATCACTACTTGTGCATCCAAAATCCTTTAAACCAGTTTTTCCACATGAGTCCACTATACCTACCTATATGTGGTATTCTTTTGCCATTCTAAGCAAATTTGTATGTGCCATCTCTAATTTTCAAGTAAATTTCTCTTTTGTGTGCTCATACCGCTCGCGAGGCGGTGAGGGGTGGACAATATTTTCCATGCTAGATGTGTTATTCCCACGATGAGTGTTTATTCACTTGTCATTGCACAGAGTAAGGCAAAGGTATTAGGGATGCCCAGTCCCCAAATGAAAAATGAATTTACTTTATGTTGTCAAACAATAAATTCCTTGGATAGTGTTGGTATGGAGGGCACCCATGGATACAGTTAGCCACGAAAAGTGAAAGTATGTAGGAAAAAGGAATAAATTTTATTTTCTGTTTGGGAACCGCCTATGATATATCTAGCATGAAAAGTGTTGGGAGCTCTAAGTCGTTTTCGTTGGTGGGAAAAGTATGCCTCTCAAAATGTTTTTTATCTCTCAATTTTAGCTTTAGCTCTGGCACCTCTACAAATCCCTACTTCCCTCTGCGAAGGGCCTTTCTTTTACTTTATTAAATTTTTATTTTTAATTTGAGTCACCATCTTCTCTTATAAAGCACCAACTAGGAGGCACTATGATCATACTTGAGCATTGGGCGTAGCTAATATGCGAGTGTGTTTCATGAATGGATCAATGATTAAGCATGATGGGCTAGGGATAGCTTATTTTAGCGTTGATATTTTGAAAGACATGGTTGCTTGTTGATATGCTTGAGTATTTAAGTCTCATGTCAAAACTAGACTATTGCTTTGAACCAAATAAAAGTCCAAATGTCCATGCTATAAAGAAAATAATATTAGATGACATGTTAGGCAGCATTCCACATCAAAAATTCTATTTTTATCATTTACCTACTCGAGGACGAGCAGGAATTAAGCTTGGGGATGCTGATACGTCTCCAACGTATCTATAATTTTTGATTGTTCCATGCTGTTATATTATCATTCTTGGATGTTTTATAATCATTTTATAGTCATTTTATATCATTTTTTGGGACTAACCTATTGACATAGTGCCAAGTGCCAGTTGCTATTTTTTGCATGTTTTTTAGATCGCAGAAAATCAATATCGAACGGAGTCCAAACACCGTGAAACTTTCTGTGGATTTTTTATGGACCAAAAGACCACCAATGAGCCAGAGCAGCACCTGGGGGTGCCCCGAGGCGGGCACAACCCACCAGGGCGCGCTTGGGGGGCCAGGCGTGCCCAGGTAGGTTGTGCCGACCTCGGTGGCCTCCCGCACCCCTCTTTACCCTACAAATTCACAAATATTCCAAAAACCCTCGGGGTTAACCTAGATCAGAAGTCCTGCTGCCACAAGACTCTGTAACCACTGAAAACCAATCTAGACCCTTTCCGACACCTTGTCGGAGGGGGAAATAATCACCGGTGGCCATCTTATCTCGGCAGCCACCACGATGAGGAGGGAGTAGTCCACCCTCGGGGCTGAGAGTTTGTACCAGTAGCTATGTGTTTAATCTCTCTCTTTCTCTCTCTCTCGTGTTCTTGAGATGTCATGATCTTGATGTATCGCGGGCTTTGTTAATATATTCGGATCATATGGTGTTTTCCCCTCTCTATCTTATTGTGATGAATTGAGTTTTTCTCTTTGACATTTCATTGTTCTCGGATTGAATAATTTTATGGATTTGAGAACACTTGATATATGTCTTGCAATTGAATACGCATGGTAACAATGGGGTATCGTATTGATTCACTTGATATATGTTTTGGCACTCAACTCGTGGATTCCCGAGGTGACATTGGGGTAATCTATGATAGGGGTTGATGCGCGTTCTTGTCTTTGTTTCTCCGGTAGAAATCTTGGGGCACTCTTTGAAGTTCTTTGAGTTGGATTGAATATTATGAATTTGAATTTTCTTTGGTGTTATTTTAGTACGAACTCTTGGTTAGATCGATCGGAAAGAATAGATTCATGTTATTTTAGTACGAACTCTAGGAAAGATTGATCAGAAAGAATAACTTTGAGGTGGTTTCATACCCTACAAACAATTCCGTCTTATATTCTATGCTAGATAGGAACTTTGGAGTGATTCTTCGTTGCATGTTGAGGGATGGTTATATGATCCAATTATATTAGCATTGTTGAGAGATTGCACTAGCGAAAGTACGGACTCTAGGCCTCATTTTCAAGCATTGCAATGCCGTTTTTGTGCCCGTTTACTATTTTCTACCTTGCTGTTTTTATTTATTCAAATTATGAAAATATATTTCTACCATCAATATTACACTTTTATCTCCATCTCTTTGCCGAACTAGTGCACCTATACAATTTTCCATTGTATTGGGTGTGTTGGGGACACAAGAGATTTCTTGTATTTGGTTGCATGGTTGTTTGAGAGAGACCATCTTCATCCTACACCTTCCACGGATTGATAAACCTTAGGTCATCCACTTGAGGGAAAATTCCTACTGTCCTACAAAACTCTGCGCTTGGAGGCCCAACATGACTGTACAAGAATAAAGTTGCGTAGTAGACATCAGCGATCGTCGGAGCAGCTCCTTGGAGGTGGAGGAAGTGGCGGCTGAACCGACGGGGCGACGAGATGGACGACGGATCCTCATCCGAGGAGGTGGATGTGGGACGTCGAGCTATTGCGGTGGACGACATTGTCGGGGAAGAGGCTTCGGCTGGGCAGCAGTGAGGTGGCGGACGGAGGAGGGTGGGGTTTCGCGGCTGGAGCAGAGAGGTTATGGCGGCCTAGGATTCCGAATGGCGAAAAGGAGGCGATGGGAGGGGGAACCATGACTTAGGGACGCACTTGTCCAAAATGTAGGGTGTGTTAAAAAAGTACCCCCCACCGATTTGAACTAGCGGCGCTTTCGGCTTAGGGTTAGAAGGGAGATTTCGCATGTCGGGATTTGGCAGCTGGAGGGAGTTTTCGCGCGCGTTGTAATTTCGGGATAGCAAGGCGTGAGTTTTGGGAGCACGATATCTGAATTTTTGCGATATAACAAGGCGCGGGTTGAATTTTAGGGACAAGCCTAATGTGTAATATTGTACTTGTACGTGCCAAATCAATTTGCACTTCCCTCAACGAAAAAACAAAAAAATACTATTCACACCACACAAAGAGAGAGTCTTGTCCCATTTCTTTCCCTAATAATAAAGTACGGATTGACTCCATGGGTTCACCGTCACACTACAATTCTTCTCGTGAATTTACGCTTTCAGTTCAAATTTAAAACATATACATGAGGTGGTACTAAATTCCATCCGTCCAGTTTCGTTTTCACAACTTTGTATCACATGGGCCAGAAAATGTGCTATGGGCCACGGGCCTCCGCCTACCCGGATCCAGCCGAACAATGGCGGGTGGGTTTAGCCTTGGCGTGGACCTGGGCGCTGCACACACAGGGCTGGTCATCGCCCGTGGCATCACCCAGCCTCTTTGGTATGTGATCGATACTGTAAAAGTCTCTATAATCTTCCAAAAAATCAATCAATAGACCTGACTAGATACACTTTCATCAGAAATTATCCGTGTGGAACATTAGTTGGAGTCAAACTTCACCTTCCTCGCTGCCTTTGCTACCCTCCAATAAATATCGGTTCCTAGAAAGAAGGGAGTAGAGGAGAAGCGGACAAGGATGCGTACGCCGAGATCGATCCCAGTGTAAATTTTATCAAACGTCGGTGCTCCTCCTGCCTAGCGTAGCTCTGAGCCAAGCACGCCATGCGTGACGGCACCCTTCTTCCCAACCGTCTCGGCACACCATAGGCCACCGCCGCGTACCTCATGCCTCCTCCTCTCTCGACTGCGCTGTCGCCCCGGCTACTCGCGCGCCCGTTGCCGCTTGCTCCTGCGTGCCACCGTTAGGCCTGCCTGCGCGCCACCGCATCTTCTTCGATAGCAATGGGACGCGTCCTTCTAGCACACGGGCAGCGCATCTCCCTCCGGCCATGAGCATGTCGCTTCTTTTCTGCCACCTATTTGCCATGTCCATCGTCAACGGCGAACCACATCTACCAGTGCCCCTTTTGCCTTTTCTCGCCAAGATTTTTTGCGACATGAAGACGCGTCCTCCTGAGGGTGGACAGGGGTCGGGCCCTCACCGAGCTGCCGTTTGGACCAGCCGCCGGCGTACTAGACCGGACCGGACCGAGCAACTTTGCGCTCCTGTTTTTAGGGACCAGACATGCGGTACCAAAGCTCGGTCCGGACGGAGAGGACCAGCCATGGAGAGGTGGCAATAACCATGGCGTCAGCTACGGGTCCTAATTAGCGGGGGAAACAAAGGGAAAAGCTACAGGGACTCACGGTGAACCCGACGGCGAGGTCGGTGAGGCCGGGGAAGCAACAACGGCAAGGTAATCGACGACGAACAATGATACTCGGACTTGGAGTTGGAGGATGATGGCTAGGGCTTCAGGGTGAATTCGGCCAAGTCCTTGCGCGGGGAAGGAGATCTCAAGGTTGCGGACCTCCTGGACAAGGTTGTTCGTTGCGGGGAAGCCGGTGGTCGTGTGTGCTGCGCGCTGGTGGCTATGCATTCTCTGCTTGTGCCTTCCCGCACCTAGTCATGCGTGTGCTGGTCCTCCCGTGGGCTGCAATTTGCACCATGACTCGCTGAGCTTGACCCGTCGGTCCTAGCTCCAGCTACAGCGCGGCCCATGGAGTTCAGTGCCACCGCATCAGCCATCACATGGAGCTGCTACTGCTGCTCTTGTGCTCTAATTTTCTTGTATGCTTAAGAAAAACTAATGAGAAGAGAGAGAGAAGAGAGAGAGAGAGAGAGAGAGAGAGAGAGAGAGAGAGTATCGGTGGTTACAAGAGCATAGGAATCAGAGGATAGGATAGCCACGTGTGTGGTGGAAAGAAATCAAAGATTTTTAGTGTAAAATATAATTGCTCCTATTGCAGCACGGCGCTGGAGCATGGCAGGCACGTCGCGATGCTGGAGACAGGCTTGGGACGGGGAGAGAGATGAGAGAGATACAGATTTTTCTGACAACTAGCTTTTTTTTGAAAGTCTGACAACTAGCTGTTCATGCAGCTTCGGTGTAGTCAGATGGAGACACAGAGAGAGATGAGATGATATTCTTTCGTACTATGCTGTTGTTCGATGAGATAAGATGAAGCAGGTTGTTTGATGCTGCTTATAATATGGATCAATGGGGTTGAGAGAGAGAGAGATCAGAGTGAGAAGAGAGAGTTGTTGTGTTTTTTTAATTTCATGACGATCTTCGGTGTTAGTGCTGCTACTATTGGAGCTGAACAAGAGGCACACTATATTGAGTACTTTGCAGATGAAAAAGAGAGAGGAAGATCGTGTTGCATAGTGATTGCTTATGATGTTTTTCTGACGGTAAATTTGTTGGTTTGTTTGTTACAATAGACGCAAATAAACGGATTTACTGAGGCTAGTCATAGTGGGAGTAACTTAGCTAGTAACATAGCGCACTTTGAAAAAATTCTGCTTATGTGGCAAGTAATTAATGAGAAGTGGTAACATAATATGTTACTGCAACATAACGCTTTCCAAGACAAGATGAGTCTACGAGCTAATAAATGAAGCCATATATGATACTACTATTATGTTACTTTGCATTATGAAGGTAGTATCTTAGACTAGTGTCATATGCATGACACTAGTCTAAGTTACTCCCCACTATGACCAGCCTGAGTGAATGAAACACGGTTCCGATGTAATTTAATAAGACTATTAATATATTTTGGGTTACCACAAAAGTGAACCGATGATGTAGTCTAGATGTACTCAGTCTGAGCTATGCACCAAAGTTAATATTAACCCACATTAGCCTTTTGATCCAAATGCTCATATAAAGTGTTGTTAAGTATCGGCTTGAATCCTTCCTTTTGACGAAGACCCTCAATTCAAGTAATTCAAACCTTCTTAGTTTGTAACACTTGATGCATGAATTCTTGTTCGTACTTTAATTTTGTTTTACTATTTTTAGGGTAATTGCTACTTTATTTATTCTTTATTTCATGACAATTTCGTCCAAAATACGTCATGGATAGAAAATAGGGATACATTAAACCAAGTTTTTTACAACTTATTAACACATCCTTCCCTCACAAGAATACCAGTCACTTTGTTCGCCGATCGCCTCGACCAGATCACCCGGTGCTCATTCACACCAGCAAGCAACTCCTTGATCTCTTCTATAAGAGGGCTAAACCTCGAACGGTC
Organism: Triticum urartu; assembly: GCF_056163025.1. Classification (NCBI taxonomy): domain Eukaryota; kingdom Viridiplantae; phylum Streptophyta; class Magnoliopsida; order Poales; family Poaceae; genus Triticum; species Triticum urartu. The sequence continues at coordinate 28,787,799 of NC_141877.1, forward strand.
TTGAACTCTTGATTGGAAAGCTGGTGCCACACCTTGATTTTTTGTCTTGAGACAAAGTTTTTCAACACCTAATTCCATCGCCAACTGAACACCTGCTGTAACATTTGAGTGGTATTAAATTAATTTTCTATTTTCTAAACATTATGTTGCACCCGTTGCAACGCACGGGCATATGTGCTAGTTACTATACAAATGCTATTCAAAGCTATGAATCCATGTTATGTCCAATTAAATTTTTTCGATGGCTGTATAATGCATGTAACCTACTCATACCAACATTTTAGTGCATTCCAAATGTATATACTACCGCCGCAATTCAAACTAAATTTGAATTCATTTCTCTATTTGAATCAGAATCTACAATCATGATTGTTGCCAACTTCAACCATCATTCGTGTATTATCTTAACAACACACCACATGATTACTATATAGAGATATATATGGACTATGTGCAATATATGAACTCGAATTCAATTTTTTGAATACACTTGATGTTGATTCCAAATAATAGTATATTTGATGTACTAACTAGATATTCATAATCTAAATCATGTTCCATACGTACACCGTGTTTATCATAAAAAGTATAGTGCCCCGCCCCCTACATTATGACAAGTATTTAGCCCTGAGCTACAAAAGCCACACATTATCCCAAATTATAATCAATGTTCTACATTATGATATCTTCTTCAAATATCTGTATCCACTTTTTTATAATGAATTATGATCTATGTTTGTCTTTTACACCTTCACGATCCTCTTCTCTTTGTAGCTAGCTGATGACCCACAAGTGTAGGGGATCTATCGTAACCTTTTCGATAAGTAAGAGTGTCGAACCCAACGAGGAGCAGAAGGAAATGATAAGCACTTTTCAGTAAGGTATTCTCTGCAAGCACTGGAATTGTCGGTAACAGATAGTTTTGTGATAAGATAATTTGTAACGAATAGCAAGCAATAAAAGTAAATAAGGTGCAGCAAGATGGCCCAATCCTTTTTGTAGCAAAGGACAAGCCTGGACAAACTCTTATATGAAGTAAAACGCTCCCGAGGACACATGGGAATTATCGTCAAGCTAGTTTTCATCACGATCATATGATTCACGTTCGGTACTTTGATAATTTGATATGTGGGTGGACAGGTGCTTGGGTACTATCCTTACTTGGACAAGCATCCCACTTATGATTCACCCCTATTGCAAGCATTCGCAACTACAACAGAAGTATTAAGGTAAACCTAACCATAGCATGAAACATATGGATCCAAATCAGCCCCTTACGAAGCAAGACATAAACTAGGGTTTAAGCTTCTGTTACTCTAGCAACCCATCATCTACTTATTACTTCCCAATGCCTCCCTCTAGGCCCAAAGAATGGTGAAGTGTCATGTAGTCGACGTTCATATGACACCACTAGAGGGATGACAACATACATCTCATCAAACTATCGAACGAATACCAAATTCACATGACTACTAATAGCAAGACTTCTCCCATGTCCTCAGGAACAAACGTAACTACTCACAAAGCATATTCATGTTCATAATCAGAGGGGTATTAATATGCATATTAGATCTGAACATATGATCTTCCACCAAGTAAACCAACTAGCATCAACTACAAGGCGTAATCAACACTACTAGCAACCACAGGTACCAATCTAAGGTTTGGATATAAAGATTGGATACAAGAGATGAACTAGGGTTTGAGATGAGATGGTGCTGGTGAAGATGTTGATGGAGATTGACCCCCTCCCGATGAGAGGATCGTTGGTGATGACGATGGTGATGATTTCCCCCTCCCGGAGGGAAGTTTCACCGGCAGAACAGCTCTGCCGGAGCCCTAGATTGGTTCCGCCAAGGTTCCGCCTCGTGGCGGCAGAGTTTCGTCCCGTAAGCTTGCCTATCATTTTTTCTCGGACGAAAGATCTCATATAGCAGAAGATGGGCATCAGAGGGCCACTAGGGGGCCCACGAGGCAGGGGGCGCGCCCCCCACTCTCGTGGCTGGTGGGTGGCCCCCTCTGGTACTTCTTGAGCTCAATATTTTTTATATATTCTGAAACATGCTCCCATGAAGTTTCAGGACTTTTGGAGATGTGCAGAATAGGTCTCTAATATTTGCTCCTTTTCTAGCCTAGAATCCCAGCTGCCGGCATTCTCCCTCTTCATGTAAACCTTGTAAAATTAGAGAGAATAGGCATAAGTATTGTGACATAGTGTGTAATAACAGCCCATTATGCAATAAATATCGATATAAAAACATGATGCAAAATTGACGTATCACTAGCTAGCGCTAACTTTCTATCGTGCATGCACACGCCCTCCCCCCTCTCACTCTCCCTCAGCGTCCTCTCCGTCGCGCACATTCGTTATTTCTCTTTAGGTCGTTCACCCACGGTGTGTGCAGGCCCCCCAGCTCCTTCTTTCTGGCACACACCGATCGATATACCTCTCTAGCCAAGTGTGCCTACCACGAACACACACTTCCCCTCTTCTCTTCTCACCGTCCATGCCCCCTATGTCCAATACGGTTCCACGCGGGTGCACACTCCCGCCCCTGTTTTCATCGATCTCATACTCACACACTCCTCCCCCTTGACATAGTAGGCCTCTCACACCACCTCCTAGCCGCACCCCTCTCCCCCTGTCTGTCTCTCCGGACCTTATTTGCTTCTAACACATGCATGCATGTATGTGTACCGATCTCCCTACGTATAGCTAGGTCGACTATAATTCTTTTTCCCCGTGCACTGATAGACTTCCCTCACTAGTTATGTCTCTCCCTTTCTCGGACACACGACGGTTGATCTTCCTATGTAGTTACGTCTGCTTACCACAACCATATCGTCCCCCCTCATCATCCTTGCATACCTCTCGAACCGTCTCTCACACGCACGTTCATAGACAGGCAGACATCCCCGGCCCTCTCTTATTGATATTGCACTCCTACCCTTCGTTTGTCTAGCAGGCCTCTCCCACCATTTGTGAGAAGCAACTCCACCACCAACCCTCTGACACTCTACCTTTGTCTTTCTCCCAACCTTATTCCTCTGGTACACATATGCATGGATGTCGATCGATCTCCCTCAATACATAGCTAGGTCTCTCTCCTTCTCCACACATATACTAGTCGATCTAACTCTCTATAGTTAGGTCTCTGCCCCTCCCCCCCCACACACACCGATAGTTGAATATCGTAGGTAGGTATCCATGCCACAGAGAAAAACTGCACCTCTGCCCTCTCAAATTCTAGTAGGCCAGCCGCCATGTATCTTTGACGTGGGCAAACACAAATTTGATGGCACTCTTTATCTATCGTGCAGCCACACACTTCATCCCTGTTTCCGATTCTATCGATATCTCACGCCGATGATCCCTCCACTCTCTTCTCGTGGATCGCTCCTTCTATATATGATATATCCATGACCCTGTTTCACACACATTGCATATGTTACGTTTTTTTGTTTGAGATATCATCGACACATTGCCTCTGTTTCGCACAAACCATCTCTCTCACAACCACCCATGTGCGTACCTGCACCTAAAGAAGAGGTGCATGCACGACGCACATACTCAAGTCTCGTTCCCGGCCACACCCGCGCGGGTACACGGTGGAGTTCATTTCTGTACGAAAAGGCAGCCCATGTGATAATATGATGCGTGTAGTGGTTGTTTACTCGAAGGAGGGTCATGTACCCCGCATAGACGGAACAAAGTTCGACTTGACGCATTAGTATTAAGTAAAGTTATATTCCTCAATGGCACATACAGAATATAAAACTATTGTCATCGGGAAAAAAGAGAAATCTGCTCCACTATATACAATGGAGCCTGCCTGCCGGGGTTTGTCTCTCGTCACACCATCTCACACAAGGCGGTGGTGGCCTCTCTCTCTCCCCGTTGTTCACTGATCCGGACGCATCCCATCCACCAGCGGAAAGGGAGGATGTGCATCGTTTCTCTGTTCGACGGCGTTGAGGCAGCACATCCCGATCTATGGTACACGCCGTTCTCTATGACCAAGATTCGACGTGGTAGGGCATTCACCACCACTACAAAAAAACACACTTCCGTGATGATACGTGTTTGTCACAGTAGGTCAAGTTTTCTATCATGCATGTACATCCATGACGATTTTATGACAGAATCAAGATAGTCATACATGTGCTGTCGTAGAAGTGTTCCATGAAATTACCAAAATTATCTTCACGGAAGTGTCCACTTCCATGACGATAAATCACGCATCATAGAAGTGCTCTCGTCAAGGGTGACCGACATGTGGCATCCACCGTAACGGGTCACCATTAAGCTATCGGGTTACGGTTTGGATCCGATAACCCGTTAACAGCCCAGACCGATGGGGATTTTCCACGTGTAAAATTATTATTGGCTATAGGAAACAGGTGTCGGCTCACCATTGGGACAGATGTCATCCACTCATTGGACAAAATGCGCCAATGATACGTCGACATGTGGCACGGCCCAATAGAGGCCCATTCCTGTGAAAAGGCTGGCCCGTTTTACTTGGTCAAAAGATAGCGGGCCGACCTAAGAAAAGACTGTTAACAGTCTGTTTGCACATAGCCCATTTACAGCCCGCTAACCAGGGTATGTTAAGGCCTATTCGAATTAGGACTAGTAGCGTCATCTGGGCCGTCCAATATGATTCCAGCCTGTTGTAACTTTCGGCCCATGTTTGGCCCATGATGTCTTTCGGCCCATATGAGGCACTTTGTAACTCTTGGTCTATTAACGGCCCGTGGTGAAACTGGCCCGTAATGAACAGTATATCGCTTTATACCCATTAACGGCCCATTATTCCATTGGGCCGTTTCAAGCCATGTTATCTTTGGCCTTGTCACGGCCCATTTATTCATGGGCTCATTTCCATCATTTGATACTTACAGCCTGTTACTGGCCTTTTCTGATTGTGGGCCCAATTCAGCCCATGCTTACAGTCGACCCGTTTGTGGCCCGTTAATCCATTGGGCCATTTTTTGAATATGTACTGCAAGGCAACAGCCTCACAACTCTTTATTGAAAACAACAAAGAACAAAGTCCTATTACAAGTCCATACAAGAAGAGAAAAGAGGAAGACAGAAATACTTACAAAGTTACAACCCAAGCAGGGCAAAGAAAAACACTACCTAAGGAAGGTTAGAGATCCAAGTTAAAAGGCTATCCTTGTATTTACATTTTATCCTATGAGAAAGAAGGGTTATATCATGGATGAAGTTATGCCTCCATGCTCTGAAAGAAGGTGTCTCATTCCTGAAAACCTTGCCATTCCTCAAGATCCAAATGTTCCAAGCTGCTGTAAAGACCACTTCAGTGAAGAAAGAATGCCCAAAATCCTTCCTAGCCTTTACTGCCATGTTGTAAGTTGTCATCCCAGGCTGTGGGTCCCAGACAATCTGCAAGTAATTCCAGACTCTAATGCTAAAATTACAAGAGAAGAACAGATGTGCACGATCTTCATGGATCAGATATGGACATAGGACACAAGTATGATCTTCCACATGCCAATGCCTTCTGAGTAGCAGGTCTTTGGTGTTTAAACGATCTCTCAGCAGTAACCAACCAAACATTTTGATTTTCAATGTACATGAAGATTTCCAAATCCATTGGAAGATTGGATCAACAACAATATGCTGATGCTCATACACATAGAAGGATTTGGGTTTGAAACAACCCTTATGAAAAGGCCAAATCCATGTGTCATGAGTTGTGGAGCAAGAATAATCATGAGTCAGCTATTGAAGACATTCAAGCTCAGCAAAGGCCTGTGTAGAGATAGGCAAATGCAAATTTGACAAAAACTCCTGGGAAAGCACATCAGACACTGAAAGTTGCTCATCAATAACAAAGGAGAAGAGCCTGGGAAATTTTTCACTGAGACAGGAACCCTTAAGCTCAACCATCCATCTGTCAGACCAAAAGAGAATGGACCTGCCATCACCCAACGCTGGAGTAGCCATCTGACAATATTTGTCAACCAATTTAAACACATCACGCCACCAAAAAGATCCACAGAGTGTGGTAGTATGAGGGACAGAGTTGGCATAGTAGGCATTCCAAATAAGGCCAACCCAGGGGATGTCATGATGATTATAAAATTTGTGCAAGAACTTCATAAGCAAGGCCTCATTCTGCACCCTGAGATTAAGCACACCAAGACCCCCTTTTTTTTGGTAAGCATACCAAGTCCCAGGCGGCTAGAGATTGTCTCGGAGTATCAGAGTTTCCTCTCCATAGACATTGTCTCTGAATCCTTTCAATTTGCTTCAAAATTCCAATTGGGATGACTAGTGTGCACAGGAAGTATACAGGCATTGATGTTAGAACAGAGTGGAGCAACTGCAACCTGCTACCTTGTTTCAGAAAACATGAAGTGGCAGACAATCTTCTTTCAATCCTATGCACTAGGGGCATGAAGTCTTGGATTGAGGGCCTTGTAGTCCCCATGGGTAGACCCAAGTAAGTAAAAGGCATGGTTCCTATGCTACAGCCAAGAATTGAGGCCAACCTGTTAGCTTCATCAGATGACAAGTTCATAGGCACCATAAGGGATTTTGTAAAATTCACAGATAATCCTGTTGTCGCAGCAAAGACATCAAGCATGTCTTTAAGAGCAAGCAGTTGGTGATCAATAGCAGGCAACACAATTAGTGTATCATCAGCATACTGAACAATGGGGTAATCCTGGCTGTTGGAAGGGATTGGCAAAGTCAGAATTCTTTTACTGCACATGTCGTTGACAACAGACTGAAGCAGGTCAGCGGCAAGGACAAAAAGAAGAGGTGACATTGGGTCTCCTTGCCTGACTCCTCTCTTACATTTAAAATGGTTACCAGGAACACCATTAAGAAGCACAGAAGAAGAGCCAGAAGACAAAATAGTTTGCATCCAGGAGATCCATTTTTCATTGAAACCCTTGTATCTTAAGATTCTAAGAATGGCATCATGCTCAATAGTGTCAAAGGCTTTATTAAAATCCAATTTCAGCAGCACTATTGGTCTCTTTGAAGCATTACACCGCTGGATATACTCAAAGCACCAAGCTAGACAATCCTGAATAGACCTGGATTTAATAAACCCATATTGGTTTTTATGAATACAGGAAAGGATGACCTTCTGCAACCTGTTTGCCAAAAGTTTAGTGAGGAATTTGAAACAGGTATTTGTCAAAGATATTGGCCTGTAATCATTCAAACCCTCAGGTGAAAGCTTTTTTGGGATCAAGGTTATGAGAGAACTGTTGATACACTCCAAATCAAGGTGCCCCTCAAACAACTCTTTGACCAGTTGATGAAAGTCATCTTTAATTATGTGCCAACACTTCTTAAGAAAAAGGCCAGTGAAACCATCTGGCCCAGGTGCTCTGTCAGGAGGCATTTCCTTAATAACACAATCAATTTCCTGCTCAGAAAAGGGCTTGGTCAAGTCATCTAGTCCCTGAACCTTCTTAATAATATTTGGCATATCAAAACCCATTTGTGTATTATTTGTGCATCCCATCCTCTGCTTGAACTCCTGCAAAAATAATCCAGCAATTGATGCATGATCAAAGGTCACTTGCCCATCATCAGAAGTTATACTAGAAATAGAGTTATTCCTGTATCTCTCTGTGGCCATGGCATGGAAAAAGTTGGTGTTTTCCTCTCCCACTTTAATGTTTCTAATGGTACATCTCTGCTTCCAGTAGGTAAATTGCAACCTTAGAGTTTCCTCCAAGTGTAACTTTACAATTTTCCTGAAATTTTCCTCAGGCCCAGACAAAGGCCTTAACTCCTCAAGACCATCCAGACAAAGGATTACTTTATTCCAGTTGGAAATTAGAGCCTTGACGGTAGAAAGGCTAATGTGCCAGTGTTTGAGTGCCTGCCTGAGAGCTTTGAACTTTGCAGATATTATAGCAGCAGAAGATCTCTTATGAACTGGTCTATTCCAAGATTCACTGACATAATCAAGAAAACCAGGCAAATTAGTCCAGTAATTTTCAAATCTAAACACTTTGGCCTTGGGAATAGTGGTTTTGATTTGCACTACACATGGCACATGATCTGAAGTGGTTCTAGCCAGAGGAAGGACCATAGTGTTAGGAAAAGAACATGTCCATGAAGGGGTTGTAAAAAACCAATCAATCTGTTCAAGCAAAGGAGCAGTTTGCATATTTGTCCAAGTGTACCTTCTGCCCTTGATAGGTAATTCAATTAAGCCCAGATGCCCAATAACCTCATTAAAGATGAACATGCCATTAATATCACCTCCTGGTTTATTCCTATTATCCATTGATCGCATGAAATTGAAATCACCCAGTAACAGCCAGTTAGCATCATTAGGGATAGTTATATCATGCAACCAATTAATAAAATTTTCTCTAGCTGGATTTTGACAGGGTCCATAGACTGAAACTAGAGTCCAGGTTTGGGAGTTATGAACAAACATGAACTCCACCATAATACCAAAACTATTGGACTAAATTAGCTTCCTAGCAAACAAAGCAGTATTCCATACGACTAACAACCCACCCGAGGCTCCAGACAAAGGCACATGGATAAACTGATCAAAACGTCGTGGACAACACTTACGAATGAAACGCTGATCAATGACCTCACATTTTGTTTCTTGGAGGCAAACAATAGAACAAGCACTCTCATCGATTTTCTGACGAACTGCACGCTTTCTGTCATCTGAATTCAGTCCTCGCACATTCCAACAGAGAACTTTCCAATCTCTAACATCATTGTGATTCATTACAGACCATAATTAAGTAACAGCAAAAGACTGTCACATAATGACAGTACCAGTTCAGCCAAGAGATAGCATAAAAGTTCAGACAAAGCCTAAAAGACAAGTGCAGATAAATGGTTTTCACAAGGGTTAACCATAAACCCCACCAAATGAAATGATCAGCTATCATTGGAGCTAGGAGGAGCATAAGACTTGCAAGAAGAAGCCTCAAGCTTCTCCTTAGTGAGCTTCTCCGGCCCAATGCCGAGGCGAAGGCCAACCTGCTGCAGCACATTGATTGGCGTGGGCGGCGGCACAGTAGATTGATCTGCATTGTGATGAGGAGCCCGTGGTAGTTCGCCATCCACAGTAACCTTGCGCTTCTTCTGGGGCTTTGCTGCAGGTTTCTTCATAGGGGACTTGGCTGGAGTATAATGCCTGAAGCCATCACGTAAGGCTGAGAGCCTGGCACTGCGCCTAACCTCAGACTCAACAATCACAGACTTTGGTTTAGGAGCACGAGCTGGACGCTGACTTGGGGCTGCAGAGAAATTAAAGGCATACATCTCAACCGCAGACAATGCTGGGTCAACCATGGCACAATCCTCAGCAACATTGTCAAAACAAAGTGCACGAGCAACATGCGGCTTCCTTGGAATATTTACCATCCGACGAACAGGTGAAGAACGAAAATCCAGCTTGTTCTTCATAGCAGAGTAAGAAAAAGATAACTCCCAAGAGCGCTTAGACAGTAGAACTGGTTTGAAAGGACTGAAGAACTGTAACCCTCGAGGAATGTGCATTGTATCAAAGACTGGAATCATACGCTAAAAAGATCTTGTCCATTGCATTGCCAGAGGAAGCTCTGGTCTGAAAACTGTCAGAACTTGACCAATAACAACGTGAGGCTGGATCAGAGGAGGCACATAAGCTGCCACAACACCTTGCTTATTATTGACAGATCCCTCCGTAGAATCAACAGGCCCCGAGTTCTCTAAAACCACTGACTCTTGAGAAGCAGGTAGTGCTTCATCCTCATGAATCTCCTCAATAATGACATTGTCATGCTGGTTATGAGGCTGCGGATCATCATTATGAGCATGAGGGTCCTCATTCCAACCCAGCTCTGGAAACTCAGGCATGACAAAGTTAACATTTTCAAAATGCATGTTCCCGGGCAATGGGTGAGGGTTTCCATTGAAAGGCATCGGATCTTCATCAGCTGGCATAATGTGAGCAAATTCTGCAGAGAGCACATAGATAGGTGATGTCCAAGAAAGACGCGTAGCTCCAAAGTATGCATACTCACGATAGACAACATCCCTAGGTACTTGCTGAGGGCTTGGGAAAGAAACATAAACAAGAGTCCTGACTAGCCGCGGATCATCCTGATGCCAGATATGAAAACGACCAAAGGTGCTAACTGCCTCAGAAATATGCTGTGTTGTGCGGTAGTCCAAAGGAACACCTAACATCATAATCCAGCCCCTACGAAAACCCTGAATAGCTCTGTGATTGATGCCTTGATCATGAGGAACAAACCGAACAAAGTGACCATTGCCAAGATCATAAGGAGGATGATTTATAATGGCATGCCTAGATGCAGGAGATCGGAACTCAAACAAACCAACACCCTCAATCCATTGCTGATCACTAAGAACGTCACGGTGAACCTGAGTCATCACAAAGTCACTAACCAGTTGCCTGAAGTGATGAATCTGTCCGGGTGGCGGCGGAGGCTCAACAAAGCCAATGGCAAACTGCTCATGGCGACGGTCCGGCGCAATGGCTGGAGAGTAGAAAGTCTGAGGCACGCGGGTTGGCCCTCCATCGATGAACTCGAACCCTGGTGGAAGGAACTCAAGAGGATCCAGTGGAAAATTTGCCATGGCTTGCTTTGGTGGAGGTGGAGCAGGTTGGTGGTGCACGGGAAGTGGTGAAGACGTGATGTGACTCGTCTGCGCCGGCGCGTGGGTCGTCTCTATACCCGAGGAGTCCCTAGGCGATGGAGTAGTAGGCTGACTCGTGGCAGGCATGGGAATCAACAGTGGAGATTTTTCTGGATTTTGTTTCGTGTGTTTAACTCTCCAAACATAACCATTATCCTAGGCCCAATTAATGCAATCCCGACGACGATGACCATAACATGAGCAAGCCAGGCAAACAGGACAAGAGACCGACAAGTGGCCCCGCTGTTGACAGTTGGAACAAGTTAGAACTCGGTCCACCATGTCATTGACCATCTCATCAAACAAAACAGCAGCTTCCTGAGTAGACGGGATATCCATTGGCTGGGTGATGGGCTGTAGTCCGTCATGGAGGGCTGGCCCAACATGGGATGCAGGAGAATCGAGAGCAGATGAGAACAAACTAACCGCCTCAGGTGAATTCCGTTGAATCCGCGGCGGGTCAACAGAACTGAAAATAATCGACGGAGAAGCAACAGTCCACTGGAGATTCACCGGCGGCGATGGTCGAATGATCAAACGCTCATTTGCCGGGACAACATATCCAGCATCAGAAAGAGTATCAATACAATCCTGCGTGGCCGGATATCTATAACCCTTGCATGCATCATAGCTTTGGAATGTTGCAAAGGACATTTTCTTTTGCACAGAACCAGAAGATCTAAAAGAGGACTTAGACGGTGGTTTGTGCATAGCGATCATCCCAAGCGCTGCCCGTCTCTTAGATGGGCTAACTAAGATCCATTCCGCATCACTTTGCAACTTCCAAAGTTTAAACTCTCAAACCCAAATCCTGTTGGGCCATTTTCATAGCATCATTAAATACGGCTGATTAAAGACGTCCCATTATGGTCGGCCCATGAACGAACAATTCCAACTCTAGCCCGTTTAAGGCCCATAATGCGGTTCGTTGTTGGCCCATGTTTGGCCAATCGTTCATACAGCCCGTAGAAGGCCCATTGATGCTACTCCCCGTAGAAGGCCCATTGTTTCTACGGCCCGTAGGAGGCCCAGGGTCACTACGGTAAATATGTAGCCCATGGTTATTGTGGCCTTTATTGCGGCCACTAGCAAAACGCGGAAAAAGAACTGCACTGACTACAAGCAAACAAATAAACAAGATAACAAGGAAATAAATAAGCAAGCAACTTATTCTAGGCTATCATGACTATTACACATATTACATCCACTGGGCATCAAAGTTCGCCAGTAGTGCAAATATAGGGAACAAAGCAGCATATCACATACACTGGTTGTTAACGCTGCAGAAAAATAAGTCCAGAACTGAAACCACTTCAGAAGAGCTCAAGAAACAATATCCTGGGTACCCATAATGCTGGCAAGATGCTTAGCAAGCTTATTAACTTTCTCTTGTTTGGCGCTTAAATCCTCCAGCGCTTGCTGTTGCACAAGAAAGTATGCATCTGAATTCTGCAGGGACTTCCTCAGTCCTTCGGCTTCTTGCCGCAGCACAGCTGACTGATGCCTTTCAGCTTGTAGTTGAGACTGAAGAAGCCAAAGTGATTCAGGCAGCGAGTTCAAAGAGCTTGTGCCAGCGGTACTGGCCAGTAACTAGAACACTACATCAATGCACGACAGTGGGGTTTTCTCACTATCTACAAGATCATTTTATCACCTTTCTTGGAGACCAACAAGGTTGTCTCACTATCTTGAACCTTATTTGCGTTACTTTCTCCACCATTGCATAGTGGGGTGCTCTTCTCCAATATTCTATTCGCATACTACAAGAGAAACAAGCAGACACATCACAGGTTTAGCATGTAGTATACGAAACTCATTTTGGTAAACCAGTTCAGTAGTAGGTGGACATGATAACAACATGAAACAAACATATATCTATGTACTATGGTCAATGTATTGTCCATATCATTTTAGTTTATGTTTCCAAATCAAGATAGAGACACGGTTCAACTCATATATTTTTAAGACACAACAGCATAGACAGAATATAAGTGTGAGAAACTACACAGCATTGGCAACACTTGTCATGGGCATCACATGAGAACATAACTGTTTATACAATTGAAACTGAAATTAACATAGAGCAAGAAGTTAGAACAACAATCTAGTTAAAGAAATAGGTTTAAAACATACTTGTTGTGCCATTGGAGTTTCAATTGGATCCTTCAAATTTGAAAGTAGTTGGTATGAGTAAATACAGTGATGCAACAACGAAGGAGTATGGACCATAGCTACGGAATGTGACCTGAGGACAGTTGCTCTTATGCTTTAAACTTGGAGTTTGGGTTCGTTGTGGTGGTCTTCGTGCTTTGGGCACTGCAATAGCTTTACAAACTGCTCATGTGGGGGTACTCTATGGTGGACATGGTGCTTTGTTAACTAGAAGTGGGTTACTATCCGCTGGGGTTGGGGTTAGATGGGTTGTAGCTAGTTCTCTGCCTGACGGTGCAAGTGTGCAATCTGGAAGAGTCTCGATTATGTGTGGTGGGGCTAGTTTATGGGCCAGTACAACCATGGTTCTATCTGCATCAACGGGTAGCACTATCTTTTGTGAAGAACGGGTTTTTGCTCCCTTAGATACTGACATCACCCACTCCAATACAAATGGCTGATAAACAAGAAAAGAAATTGAACGTACAGACATTGTATGATAGACAGATGTGGTAATTCACATATATGTTGTCTAACCAAACAGGACAACATGACGCAATTTCACATATATGATGCCTAACTAAACAGGATAGTGTGACACAGTTTCAGATATATGATGGATAACTTAACAGGATATAATGGCATAATTCAACATATGATGAGTATCTAAACAGGATGACATGACAAAACTATATGATGTCTTTCTAAAATAGGTTGGGATGAAATAATTCACATACATGTTGTCTAAGTATACATGATGGCATGATATAATTTACATAATTGATTCATATACTAAGCAGCTGGCACTCGCATGTATGATCTCTAAACTAAGCAGATGGAATTCAATATTGTGCATATGATGTCTAAACTAAGCAATGCAAGACACCATATACATGATATGAGAAATATAAACATTGCAACTTAGAGCATACACCTCAGGTGGGATATAGGACTGGTCATCTGTCTCTGAATCCTCCTCTGAGGAGCTCCGTGTAACCATCGAGATATATGCTTCAACAGGTACCATTGCCTGCTCTGAAGACCTTGTTTTTGCTCTTGATTTTTTCATAACCGGCTCAAATGGATGATACACATGAAGAGTCATTCAATATACACAGATTGTCGACAAATGGAATATGTAATGAAAAAAGATGGCATGAGATAATTCACATATATGATGCCTGGCTACATGGCGGTGCATACTTCACATATATGATAACTGGCTGAAAAACATGGCATTGCATAATTCACATATCTGATATAGAAAGCAAACAGGAGGCATTCACACAAAGCATGTCTAATCTAAGCACATGGCATGGCAATGCAAGACACCATATGCATGATATGAGCAATATAACCCTGCCAAGTTAGAGCATGCACCTCGGGGGGGGGATACGACTGGTCATCTGTCTTTGAATCCTCCTCTGAGGACCTATCTATAACCAACAAGAAATCTGCATTGACAGGTAGCACTAACTGCTCAGAAGACCTTGCTTTCACTCCAGATTTTTCCCATGACCGACTCAAATGGCTGATGCACGGGAAGAGTAGATGAATGTATAAACATTGTTGACAAATGGAATACATTATGAAAAAATATGGCATGATACAATTCCCATATACGATGACTGGCTAAACAGGATGGCATTGCTTGATTCACGTATATGATGCATGGCTAAAGAAGATGGCATTGCATAATTCCCATATACTCCCTCCATTCCTAAATATTTGTCTTTTTAGAGATTTCAAATGGACTATCACATATGGATGTATATAGACATATTTTAGAATGTAGATTCACCCATTTTGCTCTGTATGTAGTCATTTGTTGAAATTTCTAAAAAGACAAATATTTAGGAACGGTGGGAGTACGATATAGAAACCAAACAAGTGGCATTCACAAAAGCAAATCTAAACTAAGTTGATGACATATAAGATGTATACTGTAAGCAATGTGAGGCGCCATATGCATGATATGACCAACATCAGCATGCCAGGTTAGAGAAAACACCTCAGGTGGTAAATAGGAGTGGTCGGCTCCCTCTGAATCCCCATCTTAGCAGTTATCTTCCTCTGGAATACAATCTGGAATGGCGGGAGGGGGGCCTACTTCGCCCACCATGGAGCGGCATCTCCATGACATTATATTCCCACGCAATGGTCTTCTCTTTTTCTCTACATGTTCAGTACGATTGTGTACAATAACTGACATGCATAATAAAAATAGTTAGATTTTGTAAGGCCTAAGGGGTGCATACAGAAATCAAGACTGGCGATAGCAAACGAGTGGATAGATCCAAAACTAATGATAGCAGGTAGATTATAGCTTCAGTTTAAAAAGATAGACAATGGATCATCTACTGTTTGTTGCCACCCAACATGAACCACATAGAAGACCCCAGATGAACCATATAGTAGACAGATACTATTCGTTGATGCCTCGATATGTGCCCCACGGGCATTTTAAAACTCAAGTTTGAACAATAAAGTAGCAGGTAATAATAACCGGTGTATAACATAAGGAAACATGAAAGAGTGCGACCTCTCTTCCAGAATTGTGTAGTCCTCAGGTTCATCAGCTCAGTCGATGATGGTAATGTAGTTGGCGTGGCTGCAGGCAACGGGGAAGATCATCTTAGGCGGCGAAAGAAAGTCCGCAGGGGGAATCTCTGCTGCAGTGAACGATTCTGTCGATGGTGCACCTCAAGTGGGGTGGATGACGGCATGGCAAGAGCAGGACATAACACACAGAGATTTCTTTGACGCCTATCTGAAAATGAAGTAAATTTGTAAGGGCTCCATAGATTTGGAGGATTCTATAAACGCAAGGACAGGAAAAACACATGAATAGGATAGGAATGCACGTGCAAAACAGAGCATTTGGAAACATAGGATTTCTGTCAGCCTAGGTGTTTGGTTCACATGAATTGGAAGAACACGGGAATGGAGAAACATGGTCAAATTAAAGTCAAACCACGCGAAAATGAAAAAAATAGGAATCTTATTATGCCAGTAATGCAATTAGTCATGTTCTTCATGCATATTAATTTGAAAAGGACGTCCAAGTGGATATTAAGTTCCTATGTTTTTTCTTTGAAAGAGACACCAAAGGAAAAAATCCTCCAGTTTTGCTTTGCTCCACTCCTTCTAACCAAATGCACGAATAGTAGTACCATAGTAGTTCCATAGCAAAGGATCCCCGAGGGATCGACTTGAATGCAGAGTAACAAAGTGATGCGGCGAGTGTACAACCTGTTTGGCATAGTGAGGGAGTCCTGGATTAGGGGGTGTTCGGGTAGCTGGACTATACCTTCAGCCAGACTCCTGGACTATGAAGATACAAGATTGAAGACTTCGTCCCATGTCCGGATGGGACTTTCCTTGGCGTGGAAGGCAAGCTTGGCGATGCGGATATTCAAGATCTCCTACCATTGTAACCGACTCTATGTAACCCTAACCCTATCCGGTGTCTATATAAACCGGAGGGTTGTAGTCCGTAGGTAATCAACTCCATATACAACAATCATACCATAGGCTAGCTTCTAGGGTTTAGCCTCCTTGATCTCGTGGTAGATCTACTCTTGTACTACCCATATCATCAATATTAACCAAGCAGGACGTAGGGTTTTACCTCCATCAAGAGGGCCCAAACCTGGGTAAAACATCGTGTTTCCTGCCTCCTGTTACCATCTGGCCTAGACGCACAGTTCGGGACCCACTACCCGAGATCCGCCGGTTTTGACACCGACATTGGTGCTTTCACTGAGAGTTCCTCTGTGTCGTCACCTTTAGGCCCGATGGTTCCTTTGATCATCAACAACGATGCGGTCCAGGGTGAGACTTTGCTCCCCAGACAGATCTTCATCTTCGACGGCTTCGCTCTGCAGGCTAATTTGCTCGGCCACCTGGAGCAGATCGAAGGCTACGCCCCTGGCCATCAAGTCAGGTTTGGAAGCTTAAACTACACGGCTGACATCCGCGGAGACTTGATCTTCGACGGGTTCGAGCCACGGCCAAGCACGCCACACTATCTCGAGGGGCATGATCTAGCTCTGCCCCCGGACAGTGTCCTGGAGGCCGCACACGCATCGGTTCTGACCCCTAACTCGGAGCCTATTGCGCCAATCGAGGATGAGCGGTTGGACGTCACCTCGGGGGCTGCGATCCCGAAAGTGATCGAGCCGAACGCTAGCCCCGCACTCTGCACGACCCGTGACTCCGAGGATCCGGACTCCTTCCCAGACTCCGAACCCCCTGCGCCCCTGCCAATCGAATCCGATTGGGCGCCGATAATAGAGTTCACCGCCGCAAACATCTTTCAGCATTCGCCTTTTGGCGACATCCTGAATTCTCTTAAGTCTCTCTCTTTATCAGGAGAGCCCTAGCCGGACTACGGTCAGCGGGGGTGGGATATGGACGATGAGGAAATTCAAAGCCCACCCACCACCCACTTTGTAGCCACTGTCGACGATCTAACCGACATGCTTGACTTCAGCTCCGAAGACATCGACGGCATGGACGACGATGTAGGAGACGAACAGGAACCAGCACCTGTAGGGCGCTGGAAGGCCACCTCGTCATATGACATATATATGGTGGATACTCCAAAAGATGGAGATGGCGATGGAACAGTGGGGGATGACGCCCCCAAGAAACAGCCAAAGCGCCGGCGTCAGCGGCGCCGCTCTAAATCCCGCCCAAGCAAAAACAGTGATTCCGGCACGGGAGATAATACTACCCTGGATAGCGCCGAAGAACACCCACCTCAGCAAGATTCGGCACAGGAAGATGGAGAAGCCAGCCCTCATGAGAGAGCGGCAGACCGAGAGGTCGAGGATGATAACTATACGCCTCCCTCCGAAGACGAGGCAAGCCTCAATGACGACGAATTCGTCATACCATCAGACCCTGCCGAACAATAGCATTTTAAATGCAGGCTTTTAGCCACGGCAAGCAACCTCAAGAAAAAGCAGCAACAGCTTAGAGCTGCCCAATATTTGCTAGCTGACAGATGGACTGAAGTCCTTGCGGCCGAAGAGTATGAACTCGAAGGCCCCTCCAAGAGTTACCCGAAGCGCAGGCCGCTACCCCGATCAGAGGAGGAAGCACCTACATCACCAGCGCATGACATGGCAGACCGGCCACCTCGCGGCCGCGACAGAGAGGCCTCTCGGCCCTCCACCCAAGCCATGCCCCGACGCTGCTCAACTAAGGCACGGGAAAATGCGCCCGACCTGCGAGACATACTGGAGGATAAGGCAAGACAAACAAGATCGATCTACGGATCACGCAGGCGCCCTACGGCATGTGACAATGATCTTCACTTTGGATACAACAAATCCGGCCGGGCCAAACACAACAGACATAGCTCTTCCGAGCTGCATCGTGATATAGCCCAGTACAGAGGCGCCGCACACCCGCTATGCTTCACGAATGAAGTAATGGATCATAAAATCCCAGAGGGTTTCAAACCCGTAAACATCGAATCATAAGATGGCACAACAGATCCGGCGGTATGGATCGAGGATTATCTCCTTCACATCCACATGGCACGTGGCGATGATCTACACGCCATCAAATACCTCCCGCTCAAACTTAAAGGACCGGCCCGGCATTGGCTTAACAGCTTGCCAGCAGACTCAATCGGTTCTTGGGAGGACCTGGAAGCCGCATTCCTCGACAACTTCCAGGGCACTTACGTGCGACCACCTGATGCCGACGACTTAAGCCACATAATTCAGTAGCCAGAGGAACCGGCCAGACAATTCTGGACACGGTTCCTAACAAAGAAAAACCAGATAGTCAACTGTCCGGACGCAGAGGCCCTAGCAGCCTTCAAGCATAACATCCGCGGCGAGTGGCTTGCCCGGCACCTGGGACAGGAAAAGCCGAAATCCATGGCAGCCCTGACGACACTCATGACCCGCTTTTGCGCAGGAGAAGACAGCTGGCTAGCTTGCAGTAACAACTTATCAAAGAACCCTGGCAATTCGGATACCAAGGACAAAAGTGGCAAGACACGGCAGTCAATGCCGGATTCAAAGGCTATAAATCCGGTCAGCGGAAAAAGCCATTCAAAAAGAATATTCGGGGCCCGTCCAGTTTGGACCGAATACTCGATCGCTTGTGCCTGATACATGGCACCACCGAAAGGCCAGCCAATCACACTAACAGGGATTGTTGGGTGTTCAAGCAGTCAGGCAAGTTAAGGGCCGAAAACAGAGACAAGGGGCTGCACAGCGACGACGAGGAGCCCAAGCCGCCGAACAACAATGGACAGAAGGGCTTTCCCCCACAAGTGTGGATGGTGACCATGATATACGCAACCCACATTCCCAAGCGAGAGCGGAAGCGTGCGCTACGGGACGTATACGCGATGGAGCCAGTCGCCCCAAAGTTCAACCCATGGTCCTCCTGCCCGATCACCTTTGATCGAAGGGACCATCCCACTAGCATCCGTCATTGCGGCTTCGCCGCATTGGTCCTCGACCCAATCATCGACGGATTTCATCTCACAAGAGTCCTCATGGACGGCGGCAGTAGCCTGAACCTGCTTTATCAGGATACAGTGCGGAAAATGGGCATAGATCCCTCAAGGATTAAGCCCACAAGAACGACCTTTAAAGGCATTATACCAGGTGTAGAAGCCAACTGTACAGGCTCAGTAACACTTGACGTGGTCTTCGGATCCCCGGACAATTTCCGAAGCGAAGAGTTAATCTTCGATGTAGCCCCG
The DNA here is from genome assembly GCF_056163025.1 of Triticum urartu. Lineage (NCBI taxonomy): Eukaryota > Viridiplantae > Streptophyta > Magnoliopsida > Poales > Poaceae > Triticum > Triticum urartu. Next base: position 28,807,367 of record NC_141877.1, read on the forward strand.
TTTCGCAGTGGCTATCACGCCCTGCTCGGACGAACCGCAGTCGCAAAGTTCAATGTGGTGCCGCACTACGCATATCTCAAGCTCAAGATGCCAGGCCCTCGAGGAGTAATTACGGTCAACGGAAACACCGAACGCTCCCTCCGTACGGAGGAGCATACGGTGGCTCTCGCAGCGGAGGTACAAAGTAGCCTTCTCAGGAAATTCTCTAGTTCGGCCATTAAAAAGCCAGACACTGCCAAGCGTGCCCGGAGTAACCCACAACAGGACCGCCTGGCACACTCTGAGCAAGCGTAGCAATATGGCCCCAACCCCAGCTTTCGCGACATAGCAAAACCAGTACCTCGCGTACATAACTACGCCCTTGAAATACCATGGGCACAGGGGAAGGGGCACAATAATGGCACGCCCAAAATACGGCTTAAAACGTACTAGGGGCTGCCGAATTCTTTTTCAATTTTTTCTTACTTTCAGGACTCCATACTACGGACGACCTGTTCGGCAATTCGACTGCCGCACAAACGATGCAAGATCCAGGGAGGCAGACAAGCCATGCCGCATTATGGAACTCCCAGGTGGTCTCTGTTACGAGCAGTATACCTGATTAAATACCATTCCGCGGCCTGCCCCTGGTCAGGACATACTGAATAGTCCAATATCTTTTGCTTACCACACTATTTGTATCGTTCGGCTTTGATAAATAGCCTCTCTATAAACAATGCTTAGCTTCTTGTCTATTTTTGCATTATCTTCTTTTCACATTTATGTTTATTAAATGACATGATTGCACCCGTACACCATGGTACGGCAAACATGCCAGGGGCTTCAGTACCCCTCATAATGGTGTGAGAAGTCCGTACACTTTCACAAGTGAGGCACCCCGAACTTATAGCACTATATGCATCGGCTCCGAATCATGATTTGGGTCAATAGTTGGGTTTGCCCGGCTCCTATGTTTTGGTGCCTTACGTTCCGCTCTATCGGCTAAGGTAGCACTAGGAGAACCACTACGATTGTGCCCCGGTTCCGCTGGGTTAAGCACCTCAGTGGAGAAAGCTAAAACTGACTGTCATGATGTGGCGAGAGACCGGTCACTGTTTGAGAGGTTTTTCGAGTCCCTAAAGGCTTATGCCGCTTCGAGCGAGGAGCTGGCTTTGTCTGGCCAAGTTGTGGATAGCGCCCCGAACTCGGTCTTCCGAACTAGGGGCTTCGCCGAAATTTAAAATTATAGAGTTCTATGGCTAAGTGAGAGTGTTCAAGCATTATAGTCTGATTGCCTGGTTCGTTGTGCTGAGCGCCTCCCTCGAAGGACCCAACTATGGGAAAAAGAGCGCTCAAGTTTATCCCGAACACCCCAGCACTAGTGGCACGGGGGCAGAAGCCGATGACTGGCCATCTCTCAACTTTTGATAAATGGCCGCACAGAAAGTAATATTTTAAATTCAATAAGCATTGCTTAGCGCATATGAACAAGTTTTCAGCGCACAGGATAAACACGAGCGAGTTCATTCAAATATCACATCCTTGGTACATTCATCCGCCACAAGGCGGGCACCTGCAAGGACATCCTTGTAGTAGTTCTCGGGCTTGCGATGCTCCTTCCCCGGCGGCAGCCCGTCCTTCACAAGCTTCTCACCGTCCAGCTTACCCCAGTGCACCTTTGCACGGGCAAGGGCCCGACGGGCACCTTCGATGCAGACGGAGCCCTTGATGACCTCAAGCCTCGGACAGGCCTCCACCAGCCACCGCACCAGCCCGAAATAGCTCCCAGGCAGGGCCTCTCCGGGCCACAGCCGAACTTTGAAGCCCTTCATGGCTTGCTCGGCCGCCTTGTGGAGCTCGACCAGCTGTTTCAGCTGGTCGCTCAAGGGCATAGGGTGTCCGGCCTTACAATACTGAGACCAGAACACCTTCTCCGTCAAGCTACTCTCTTCAGCTCGGTAGAATGCGGTAGCGTTGGATACGCTGCGGGGAAGATCTGCGAATGCCCCTGGAGAGCTCCGGATTCGGGTAAGTAACAGGTAGTTCACTTTTATATTTCTGCTTTGCATAAAGAATGCCTTACCCGCTGCTATCTTCCTCATCTCCTCCAACTCTTGGAGGGCCTTTTGGGCTTCGGCCTTGGCAGACTTGGCAGCCTCTAGGGCCGTTGCAAGCTCGGATGCTTGCGCCTTCGACTCCAGCTCCAAACTCATGTTTTTTCATGAGAGCCTGAAGCTCTTGCTGCACCTCGCCGACCTGAGCCCCAAGTCTGTCTCGCTCGGTGCGCTCCGCGGCCGTTTTCTTTTCGGCCGCAGACAGCGCCTGCATAAGGGTCGCCACCTCAGTCGTGGCCCCTACAATAAGCAGTACAATCCTGTTACACTTTTTGCAATCAAGCCTTTTTATAGGCACTTTTTCTGTAAGGTATTTCTTACCTGCTTCCTCCTCGAGCCGCCGCTTGGCAAGGCCGAGCTCTTGCTCAGTCCGCTCGAGGTCCTTCTTCAGGACACCCACCTCCGCAGTCAGTGCGGCGGTGGATAGCAGCGAAGCCTGCATACGCATATTGACTCTTTTTTGTTAGACTCCTGTGATATTTAATAGACCCTCTATTCGGCTTTTCTTTCCGAACGCCAAACAGAGCATCAGGGGCTACTGTCTATGCGGTAATATTTTTACATATTTTTACTTACCTCGAAGCCTGTTAGAAGGCTAGCGCAAGCTTCAGTCAGTCCACTCTTGGCGGGCTGAACCTTCTGGATCACTGTACTCATAATAGTACGGTGCCCCTCGTCGATGGAGGCATCGTCAAGCACCTCCAGCAGATTGTCCGGCACCTCCGGTTGGACGGAGGCCGCTGGCTCAGAAGGCTTGCTCCTCTTGGAAGGAATTCGCCTGCCGCGGTCCAGAACTGTGGAAGATTCCGGCGCGGTGTCCGGCACAAAGCCGGACTGAGAGCCCTAGGGAGCCTTATCCCCTTCACTCCTGGAGTCCGGGAGGTTGCCTTGCGGCTCCTCCGCGACCATCTCCTCCTGCCCCGGAGCTTGTCGGGATGCCACTTCGGCGTCATCTGCAGTGCGGGGGGAGACAGCGGGCGGAACTGAGTTCACGTCCGATGAGTCCAGGGAGCCGCCCGACGATTCATCGAATTCGGCCCGGGGCGGACTGCATAATTACATTCAACATTAGGGAAAGCTATGCAACAAAGGAACGTCATGAGTTACTCTGATATCCGAACTTACGATTTCGCCGGACGCTTGGCCCTATTTGGCCACACCTCTTTGCCCTCTTCGGTGTTGGGGGCATAGTCCAGCGGAGGGGTCTTCCTTTTCCTACACCCCTCGGCCTCCCCCGTTGGGGCGGCCTTCCTCTTCCCTCCTCCCTCCGCTGGGGGGGAGTTTTCTTCTTCCTCCTCCTTGTTTTCGCGGGAGGAGGGCGTCTCAGACTCGTCAGATGACGAGTCCGACACCACCACGTTGCGGGCACTCTTTCGAGTCCACGTGGTCTTCTTCTTGGCCTTCTTCTCCGGCACCACATAAGGCACCGGAGCCAGTAGCTTCGCTAGTAGAGCTGGGGCTGGGTCTTCGGGCAGCGGAGCCGGACAGTTAATCGGTCCAGATATCGCCCGCCAAGCCTGTCAAAGGTAAGGGAGTTTAGATCCCGCATAGAGTCAAACTATGAAAAAAGCTTAACACCCTGTAAAAGGTGTAGATGGCATACCTCGCTAGCGTGACGCTGCGAGCTGTATCCGCGGTCCTCGGAAGCGGATGCGGGAGCCTCGGCGCCCTTGAATAGCATCTTCCAGGCGTCTTCATACGTCGTGTCGAAGAGCCTGCTGAGGGTTTGATGCTGCGCCGGGTCGAACTCCCACAGATTAAAATCTCGTTGTTGGCACGGGAGGATACGGCGGACGAGCATAACCTGGATTACGTTAACAAGCCGGACTGGCTTGTTCACCAGGGACTGGATGCATGTTTGCAATCCGGTCACCTCTTTTTCGTCACCCCACGACAGGCCCGTCTCTTTCCAGGACATAAGCCACGTGGGGGGTCCGGATCGGAACTCGGGGGCTGCGGTCCATTTCGGATCGCGCGGTTCGGTGATATAAAACCACCCGGATTGCCATCCCTTTAGGGTCTCCACGAAAGAGCCCTCGAACCATAGGACGTTGGCCATCTTGCCCGCCATGGCGCCTCCGCACTCCGCCTGGCTGCCGCGCACCACCTTGGGCTTGACGTTGAAGGTCTTGAGCCAGAGGCCGAAATGAGGGCGGACGCAGAGAAAAGCCTCGCACACGACTTTAAACGCCGAGATGTTGAGGATGAATTCGGGGCCAGATCGTGGAAATCCAGGCCGTAGTAGAACATGAGCCCCCGGACAAATGGGTGGAGTGGAAAACCCAGTCCGCGGAGGAAGTGGGGGAGAAATACTACCCTCTCATGGGGGCCTTGGGGTGGGGAGAAGCTGCCCCTCTTCGAGAAGCCTGTGCGCGATGTCCTTGGACAGGTATCCGGCCTTCCTTAGCTTCTTGACTTTACCCTCCGTGACGGAGGAGACCATCCACTTGCCTCCCGCTCCGGACATTGCTGGAGAAGGTTGAGGTGGGAAGTGAGGGATTGGGCGCTGGAGCTCGGGTGAGCAGGAGATGGATAGGCAAAGGAGGAAGAAGGCGTAGGTTAAAAGGTGGATCCTTGTCCCCTTATATGGGCGGATGCGGTTGCGCGTCCGCACCTACCTAGCAAAACTCGCTTGCCTCCCAAGCGCCATGATAAGTGGCGCGGTTGGGTTACCCACGTCCGTATTGATGAGAATCCCGTAAAAGGGGGGTACACGATCTCTGCTTTGACAAGACGTGCCAAGGAAACCGCCTGCAAAACACGCTGAGGTGGAAAAGTGAAAACGATTCGAGTGAAGGACTTGGCTGTAGTGTGATGACGCACTGCAGAATACGTCAGCAGATTTGATTTGTGTTAATATTATTCTCTCTATGGCAATATGTGGAAGCTTATTTTGCAGAGCCGGACACTACTCTTGGTGTTTACAATCTTCTATGAAGGACTTGGAGGAGGAACCCGCCTTGCAATGCTGAAGACAATTTGCGCGCCGGACTCGTCGTCATTGAAGCCTGGTTCAGGGGCTACTGAGGGAGTCCTAGATTAGGGGGTGTTCGGGTAGCCGGACTATACCTTCAGCCGGACTCCTGGACTATGAAGATACAAGATTGAAGACTTCGTCCCGTGTCCAGATGGGACTTTCCTTGGCGTGGAAGGCAAGCTTGGCGATGCGGATATTCAAGATCTCCTACCATTGTAACCGACTCTATGTAACCCTAACCCTATCCGGTGTCTATATAAACCGGAGGGTTGTAGTCCGTAGGCAATCAACTCCATATACAACAATCATACCATAGGCTAGCTTCTAGGGTTTAGCCTCCTTGATCTCGTGGTAGATCTACTCTTGTACTACCCATATCATCAATATTAATCAAGCAGGACGTAGGGTTTTACCTCCATCAAGAGGGCCCGAACCTGGGTAAAACATCGTGTTTCCTGCCTCCTGTTACCATCCGGCCTAGACGCACAGTTCGGGACCCACTACCCGAGATCCGCCGGTTTTGACACCGACACATAGCCTTGCCGACGTCAGCATCATTGGGTTGGATGTGGAGGATGGTGATGCTGGTGTGACTGTCGGAGGCGGGGAAGAAGATCTGAGGCCTCTGGAAATGGCGCCGAGGGTACTACTCTGCTGTGATGGACAGTTCCGTCGTTGGAGCAGCTCCGATGAGGTGTACGGCGGCGAGGCTGAAGCAGGACAAGACAGACAACATAAATCTGAAGTGGGACTCTAATATCATCTGCAATAGATGATGTAAAATACATCACCAAAAAGTGCTGGATGTAAAACACATCAGCCGCACCACGACCACTTCGACAGATGTTGTAAATACTGTTCACTCTGAACTTAATCGAAGAAACTAAACTTTACAGTCAAAACTGAATTTTACTGTCGAAACTGATTGAACTAGTAGCAGAGCATTGCAAAAAATGTTTAGGGCATTCAAGCACTAGTAGCAGAGAAGCAGTGATCTAAATCAGCAGACGCTCGAGCGGGGAACGCACTAGCAGAGAGCAAGTCGTGCAGCAGCACTGCGAGCGAGTGCTAAGCCAGCAACTCCTGTAGCTTCCGGAGGTCGTGCAGCAGCAGCTGCGCGAGCAAGAGCAGAGCAGCAGCATGAACGAGAGCAAGAGGGGAGCAGCAACACGACCAACAGCAATAGCAGAGCAGAGCAGCAGAATTAACGAAAGCAAGAGCAGTGCAGCAGCGCGACCGACAGCAAGAACAGAGCCGCAGCGCGAGCGCGTGCTGAAGTAGCTGTGGCAGCATGAGCGAGAGCCGAAGCAGCTGCAGCTAGTGCCGGTGTGGAAGTCGCTGCCGAGGAAGAAACGACATGGGGGAGAGACGTCGTGGATGAAGTGGTCGGCGACGGCGCCGTCGATGGAGACCCGCCATGGCTACTCGGTATCGAGCAATGTATGGTAAGTTGCCAGCGTATCCCCACCGGTTTTGACCACTCGACATCGAGCAGGCATTTCCGGCGAAGGGGTAGAAGGGGGATTTCGCGTGTCTGGGCTGTGGGACCGATTTTGGATGAGGAGGGAGTTTTCGCGCGCGTCAAAATTTCAGGATAACAAGGCACGACACGAGTTGAAGAGGTGGGAGTTTCAAAGAAGATGAGACAAAAGATACTCGAGCTTGAAAATTTCGGGATAACAAGGCACGGATTCCATGTTCAGGATAATCTAAACCATGTTTTCATACGTATAATTTTTGGCTGAATTGGGACAAGTTTTGGTATAAGCTTCTTGCAAAACCGGAGATTCTCTCAACAATCCTCGTGGTTCCGAGAGGGAATGTGTCACCTTTGTGTGCAAAACGATATACGCTGCCTCCCCCCTGATTTTCTTTACAGAGGCAACATAGAACTATATGAGTGCCCTATTAAATTTTGGAATTATTCCGGGTTTGTTTGGCCTTTTTTATACATTAATTGAGTTTCTGGACACTTAATGTGCATAATTCAAATTTTAACTGCAAGCATATGCTCCGGTGCACCAAAGTTGGTTGAAAAATCACATGTGTGTCCCTAGGTGAATTTCTAGGTCCCATACAAGAAATGGGAATGAAATTCAAACATCTGGGCGTCGTGACTTGACCGAGAACATTGAGAAACTTGGTTTTTAAATTCCTGTAAATACAAAACTCACCTGGAAATCATGAAACTTGGCATGGTGTCATGGCATGGCACTAACATGCTGTGGTAAAAAATTGGGCCGAATTGGAACAAGTTTTGGTATAATCTTCTTGCAAACCCGAGCTTATCTCAATAAGGCTCATGGTTTTGAGAGGGAACGTGTCACCTTTGAGTGCGAAACGACATATGCTGCCCCCCTTGAGTTTCTTTACAGAGGCAACATAGAACTACATGAGTGCCCTGTTAAGTTTTGGAATTATTCTAGGTTCGTTTGGCCTTTCTTATACATTAATTGAGTTTTCGGTCATTTAATGTGCATAATTCAAATTTGAACTACAAGTACATGCTCCCGTGCACCAAAGTTGGTTGAAAGATCACATGTGTGTCCTCGGGTGAATTTCTAGGTCCCATGCATGAATGGGAATGAAATTTAAACATCTGGGCATCGTGGCTCGGCCGAGAACATTGACAAACTTGGTTTTAAAATTCTTGTAAATCCAAAACACGCCTGAAAATCATGAAACTTGGCATGGTGTCATGTCATGGTAGTACCGTGTTTTGTGGTAAAAAATTGGCCGAATAGGAACAAGTTTTGGTATCAGCTTCTTGCAAATCACAGCTTCTCTCAAGAAGGCTCGTGGTTCTGAGAGGGAACGTGTCACCTTTGTGTGCATAATTCAAATTTGAAATACAAGCACATGCTCTAGTGCACCAAAGTTGGTTGAAAAATCACATGTGTGTCCTAGCGTAAATTTCTAGGTCCCATGCAAGAAATGGAATGAAATTCAAACATCTGGGCATCGTGGCTCGGCTGGAAACGTTGAGAAACTTGGTTTTTTAATTCCTGTAAATCCAAAACATGCATGAAAATCATGAAACTTGGCTTGGTGTCATGACATGGCACCAACATGCTGTGGTAATTTTGTTGTCCGATTTGCGAAGGCGCACACATTAACAATCAACAAAGTCATTTTGGAACAAGTGCTGTCATGTTACAATCGGAAACACAAGTATTATTGAAACCGTGGGTGTTTTAATTGCCATTTACGTGCCGCCATGCGTCCCCTTTTTTATTAGCTAGGAGGCGTCGTGCAGGGTAGCTATTTGAGTACGGGAGGCGTGCGATCAGACCCCTGTGCGTGCTTATCGGGAGGAGAGCTCTTTGACCTCCATCTGCCGCCCACCTCTCTCCCAAGGTCTCCATTAATGGCTCCCGAGCCTCTGTTTAATGGCGTGGCTATGTCTCACTCGGCTGAGATTTAAGAGAGAAAAAAGAAAAAATTTCATGGATCTTGATGTAAGATCTGACGGACATATATAGCATCTACTGTGACTTATAGCAAGACTGATGAATATATAAGGACGACGAAAGTGGATAATAATTGTCTTACATAATTAGGAAGAGAAGTAAAAAAGCCACATGCGGCTACGCCTGAAATACACAAGGGCAAAAGAAGAAGGAAGACAACGACCTGGCTCGCTAATCTCCACTTTCTTGATGTGTTGCCGCAGGCCACAGGAACTAGTCTCCACAGCGAGCAACGATGAGCTCTGTCGTGTCCTCAAGACGCTGCTTGAGAGCATCCACGGATTCCTCCACCAGCCTTTAGCGCTCAATGCGGAGCATGTCATTCTCATCCATAAGTTTCTTGACGATGATGCCGGTCCTCTTCAACAAGGCACTGGTCTCCTCCTGCTGCTCTGCACTTCGGACGATCTTCGTCCTTAGCAGGTCACGCTCGGCCCGGAGCCTCTCATTTCCCTCCCTTAGTTGCCGATGACGCCGGTAGCCTGTTCAAACGAGGCTTTCATGTCGTCCTGCAACCTCGCCCAGCCGGAGATCTGATCCATCTAGCTATGGACGATCACATGCATGCGCCTGTAAGAGTCGTCACCTGCCCGCGAGACATTTTCACAGGCCGCCGTGGCGCGGCGGGACATCTCTGCTGCATTCGTGGCGCGATAGGACATCTTTGCTGCTTCCATGGTGCGGACGGACCAATCTGCTGCATCGACGGCGCAACGGGACCTCCGTGTTGCTTCGGCGGCGCGGCAGGACCTCTGTGCTGCTACTTCCGTGCGGTGGGACATGTCGGCTGCTTTCGCGACGAGGCGGGACATCTCTCGTGCTTCCGCTTGCATGCTCGCCTCTTCCTGGTGGTAATCTCTCGACCCATAACTCATGATGGCCATGGCAGATGCAAGGGAAGGATGCTGAATGACTTGTTTGTTTTTGTGGATGAGGAATTGAGGAGGAATGTGTAGTCATCTTGGCATAGTAGTATTTATAACCGAGTACTAACAGGCTCCTAAGTGGGAAACCGTTTAGGTTGTGATCAGTGTGCAGGTTTGCAATTAAATATAGCGTGGTAGTAGTAATTTGGAATATGACGAGACGCAAGCTCAAAATTTATTGATGGTTATAGTTTCGAAGTGCGACACTATTCCTGGATGGCGTAACATGGGCACGTGTTCTCGGTCGTGGTGTAGCATATGCCATGGTAGTTCTTTTTCTACTGCTGTGTACGTGCAATAACTGGCACCGTCGGATACATTTCTTACGGTAATTGGGGCGTTCAACAGGAATAGCCTCGTGGCGAGCTATAGACTAGTGTTTTTCAGACGCATTACACCTATCTCTCGAGACTTCTCGCATGCACCATCTCTAGCTCCCTAGGTCGATGCCACCCACATACACTTGTACTCTGAGTTTAGTACGTTATATAGGAAGAGAAGAGGTGCACACACGCACTCGTCCTCTCTCACACACGCATCTGTAGCTACGAATTGCAGTGTTCTCAACCATCCGATTGGCTCTATCATAGGTTTCACATTGCTCCTTGTCCTTAAGATTGAGAAGTTTAAAACGCGGAGGCTAAGCTGGAGGCACAAGGTTTTGGTTAATGTGCGGGCCGCACACGGCACCAACATGATACGAGCTTCGTCTGCCTGGTGCGCAGTCGGGTGAGTTGTCCAATTATAGACACAACCAAGCCCTCCTTGGTATATGCGCATTGACTTATGTGCAGAGAAATTAGGATCGGAGGGAGTACTACTAGTAGTAGTACTACTACTTTGATGTGTCGCGTCAACTCGCATAAGTATGCAACACTTCCTAAACAAACAAGCATATAAGCTATACTTCTTACCCAAAGGATCTTTATATCCAACAGACACAAAATATCCGTTTGACTATTGGAAGTTACTTTAATTGTTGATCTGATGTCGAAGTAATTGCTGCATCGCCACCAAAAACCACCATCTCTTAAGCTAAAGTAGACCGAGCTAACCCCTATATTAGCATATTACTAAGATAAACAGAAGGCACTGTAGAATCATTTAGGAGGTGGGCTTGTCAATATGAATGTGGAGGGACACCGTCCTCGACAACCCAGCCCCGGCCAGCAGCTTGGGCGGAACTATGAAGAAGATCAGCTCCTGCACGGCGACGTCGCCGGGATCCTTGCTGCTTGTCACCTCCATTTCCACCTTGACAGTGTCGGTCCTGCCATTGGGCTCCCCTGGCGGGCCATTCGCCCATAGCTTGGCCATGTAGTGCGGGAGTGGGGATGCCCCCGCTCTGATGTAGACGAATAACACGGTGATAGGCGTGCCGATGTCGAGCACGCCGCCAACCAAGAAAAACGCACGGCCATCCTCCTTTGCAAACAGCAAGAGTCATGGCTCCGACAGTGGCACTTGCAGCTGGAGCACCTTATCATACTGGATCCTGTGCACGGGCATGGGAAGCACGGTGCTGATGTGGTGGGAGAGCGCCGACGGCGGGCCTTCATAGCCACAGACAGGGCACGGGGCATTTGCAGGGTGCGAGTGGACACACAGTCTGGTGATCGGCGAGCTTGTGGTAAGTGATGTAGAGCCCACAGCCTTCGTGCGGGCAGTCCACCCTCACCGAGGAGAGGACGGCATCCACCATCATGTTGCGCACGTCGAGCCACTGCCGCGCTCGCACTTCTGGCACTATCGTTGGTTCCCCGGGCGCTCGATGCGGCAGTCCGCGTAGGCCAGGGGCCCTCCCTTGCACTGCACAAATCAATCAAACATCACATCAATCAAGAAACATGCACCTTGCTTGATCAGCCGAAAGGACGAGGTGTATTTGAACCTCATACACTGGAGGCTTCAAGGGGTAGAGACACAAGGGGCAGTGGACCAAGGTGAGGTCCATCGAGACCATAGAGAGCTCCATTGTCGGGTCCTGTTCTGTCTGCATGATCCCGCCGTCCTCGTGCACAATAATCTCTCGCTTTAGGGCCGGGGCATTACAAAGCTTTACTGTCACATATTCATACTACTTCAAGGTGCATTAAATCAACACATGCAAGTATCAAAAGGAGAGTCACAGCATGCATGCATGCGTTGTAATTAATGCATCAGTAAACGAAAATTATTGAAATATATCGAGTGTAGTGCCTTGATGTGTCGTGTCAACTCATACAACATTGATAAGTTTGATTACAAATCCCTCTCCCTCGCGGACTGAGCTCTGGTGCCTTAACTGCACCTACCTTTGGTTGTATGACAGGTGAGCCACCCACCTGTTGGGCCCACCTATCATAGACGCAAAGGCAGGAGTAGTAAGTCAATGAAGCTACGTCCCTCCCTCGCCCATGAGCGTGGTGGCTGGCAGGACTAGGAGAAGCTTTCACTACACGCTGTCCCTCCCTCACGCGGTGGACATGCAGCAGTTCATTCGGTGTCAGATGGCCAGAAGCATATTGTAATAGTACTCCACTAAGGTAGTACTCCATCATTGTTCGACTTCCCGAAGCGGCTATGAGGCCGTCTCGAAGCATTTTTTATTAAAATAATCTTCTGGCCCTACCTGTCATCCTGGTGATTATAGTTTGCATGCTAATCTGGTCAAGACAGGAATATATATTTTAATTTGTGGTGGGGTAAATGTTAGAGGTTGGAGCAAATATATTGTACACTGCGGGTCTTTTAACCAAGTTTAGAGGCAAGCATGTGGGGCCAGTGCTATGATGTGTCGCGTCAACTCGTACAACGAGCAGAAGCTTGATTTTACTACCACACGCCTTCTCCCTCGCCCATGCGCGCGGTGGCTCGCAGACGAGGACAAGCTTTTGCTTATACTACAACAAGCTATCCCTCCCACACACGGTGGACGGACATGCATCAGTGGATTCGATATTGTAGAAGTAGTAGTAGTAGTAACATCATTGTTCATCTTCACGAAGGGGCGAAGAGTCAAGCGCAACCCGAACGTGGCAGTTGCGAACGCTCGCGTGGCAGTCTTTGTGTAGGGGTGGGGCGTGGTGCGGAGCCTTGGAGCACGCATATAGCCAGGCTCTTGCATGATACAAAATTGCTATGTGAGCCCACTATTGTAGTACTACTTGCTAGTATAGCCCTGTAAATCGGAAAGGAGTACAGTATTTGCCTTTCTAGAGATTTCAACAAGTGACTAGACTACACACTAAATTAGTAAATATGGAGCAAAATGAGTGAATCCACACCATAAATAAATATGTAGTTCTCTCAATTTCCTCTATGCCTTGGTCGCGGTGCACAATATTGAGTATATTAGTACTGACTAGTCTCTTTTTGACACGCATTTACATTTTTTAACACAGTACAGATGCAAGCACTCATATACACGCGCCTACACTCACCCCTATGAACGCACACACGCACACCCTACCCCTATGAGCACCTATGAAGGACTGAGCCGACATATCATTTTGAAATTTACGAAGTCACCATAGACACCTCATTGTCGATGGGAACGTCTCCTGACACGCATTTACGTTGATGCGGCTTGAATGCCAACGACGTAGAGGGTAGCGGTTCCCAAAATGTTGAACGGTTAATGATGCCTCCGCATTCAAGTAGCATGCAGAGGTAGGAGTAATTAATTCGAGAAGCAGAATGGAGCGTGTGAATGCAACGCAGTTTGGACTGTCATATAAAGGCGCCACACCACTCAAATCCATCTACTCCTAGTCTCTGCGCAACACTACCCACTCCAATCCAAGACCAAGACCAAGTTACCAGACACAAGCACCCATGGCGTCAATGGACGCGTGCGGCATTCGGCTGTGCCAGGTCGTCCAAGACGCCGACCTGCGGCCCCGCACTGCAGAGCGTTTCCAGAAGGTGCTGGCGACCGTCGGCGTCATAGACCTCGTCGATGTCGGCTTCGCCTCTCGCATGCGCCAGATGATGGTCGACTCCATCCGCAGGTTCACCGCCGTCAGGAAGCGCGCGGACGACCTTGCCGTACTGCTCCAATGAAGGAAATATGCCCTAGAGGCAATAATAAAGTTATTATTTATTTCCTCATATCATGATAAATGTTTATTATTCATGCTAGAATAGTATTAACCGGAAACATAATACATGTGTGAATACATGGACAAACAGATTGTCACTAGTATGCCTCTACTTGACTAGCTCGTTAAATCAATGATGGTTATGTTTCCTAACCATAGACATTAGTTGTCATTTGATTAATTGGATCACATCATTAGAGAATGATGTGATTGACTTGACCCATTTTTGTTAGTTTAGCACTTGATCATTTTAGTTTACTGCTATTGCTTTCTTCATGACTTATACATGTTCCTATGACTATGAGATTATGCAACTCCCGATTACCAGAGGAACACTTTGTGTCCTACCAAACGTCACAACGTAACTGGGTGATTATAAAGGTGCTCTACAGGTGTCTCCGATGGTACTTGTTGAGTTGGCATAGATCAAGAATAGGATTTGTCACTCCGATTATCGGAGAGGTATCTCTGGGCCCTCTCGGTAATGCACATCACTATAAGCCTTGCAAGCAATGCAACTAATGAGCTAGTTGCGGGATGATGCATTACAGAACGAGTAAAGAGACTTGCTGGTAACAAGATTGAGCTAGGTATTGAGATACCGACGACCGAATCACGGGCAAGTAACATACCGATGACAAAGGGAACAACGTATGATGTTATGCGGTTTGACTGATAAAGATCTTCGTAGAATATGTAGGAACCAATATGAGTATCCAGGTTCCGCTATTGGTTATTGTCCGGAAACGTGTCTCGTTCATGTCTACAGAGTTCTCGAACCCGTAGGGTCCGTAGACTTAAAGTTCTGTGACGATCGGTATTATGAGTTATATGTTTTGATGTACCGAAGGTAGTTCGGAGTCCCGGATATGATCACGGACATGACGAGGAGTCTCCAAATGATCTAGACATAAAGATTGATATATTGGAAGCCTACATTTGGACATCGGAAGAGTTCTGAGTGAAATCGGGATTTTACCAGAGTGCCGGAGGGGTTACCGGAACCCCCCGGGGATTAATGGGCCTTATTGGGCCCTAGTGGAGACAGAGGGGTCGGCCAGGGCAGGCCGCGCGCCCCATCCCCTCTGGTCCGAATTGGACTAGGAAGGGGGTGGCGCCCCCCTTTCCTTCTCCTTCTCCCCTTCCTTTCCTCCTCCTAGTAGGAGTAAGAAAGAGGGGAGTCCTACTCCTACTAGGAGGAGGACTCCTCCACCTGGCGCACCCTACAGGGCCAGCCGGCCTCCCCCCTTGCTCCTTTATATAGGGGGGCAGGGGCACCCTAGAACACACAAGTTGATCATTGATCTCTCCCAGCCGTGTGCGGTGCCTCCCTCCACCATAATCCACCTCGGTCATACTGTAGAGGTGCTTAGGTGAAGCCCTGCGACGGTAGCTTCATCGACATCGTCACCATGCCGTCGTGCTGACGAAACTCTCCTTTGAGCTCTACTAGATCGTGGGTTCGCGAGACGTCACCGAGCTGAACGTGTGCTGAACGCAGAGGTGCCATACGTTTGGTACTGAGGATCGGTCGATCGTGAAGACGTACGACTACATCAACCGCGTTGTCATAACGCTTCCGCTTAACGGTCCACGAGGGTACGTGGACGACACTCTCCCCTCTCGTTGCTATGCATCACCATGATCTTACGTGTGCGTAGGAATTTTTTTGAAATTACTGCGTTCCCCAACAGTGGCATCCTAGCCAGGTTTATGCGTAGATGTTATATGCACGAGTAGAACACAAGTGAGTTGTGTGTGATACAAGTCATACTGCTTACTAGAATGTCATACTTTGGTCTGGTTGTATTGTTGGATGAAGCGGCCCGGACCGACATTATGCGTACGCTTACGCGAGACTGGTTCTCCCGACGTGCTTTGCACATAGGTGGCTTGCGGGTGACAGTTTCTCCAACTTTAGTTGAATCGAGTGTGGCTACGCCCGGTCCTTGCGAAGGATAAAACAGCACCAACTTGACAAACTATCATTGTGGTTTTGATGTGTAGGTAAGATTGGTTCTTGCTTAAGCCCGTAGCAGCCACGTAAAACTTGCAACAACAAAGTAGAGGACGTCTAACTTGTTTTTGCAGGGCATGTTGTGATGTGATATGGTCAAGACATTATGCTATATTTATTGTATGAGATGATCATGTTTTGTAACGGAGTTATCGGCAACTGGCAGGAGCCATATGGTTGTTGATTTATTGTATGCAATGCTATCGCCCTGTAATTGCTTTACTTTATCATTAAGTGGTAGCGATAGTCGTAGAAGCAATATATGGCGAGACGATAATGATGCTACGATGGAGATCAAGGTGTCGCGCCGGTGACGATGGTGATCATGACGGTGCTTTGGAGATGTAGATCAAAGGCACAAGATGATGATGGCCATATCATATCGCTTATATTGATTGCATGTGATGTTTATCCTTTATGCATCTTTATTTTTCTTTGACGGTAGCATTATAAGATGATCTCTCACTAAATTTCAAGGTAAAAGTGTTCTCCCTGAGTATGCACCGTTGCCAAAGTTTGTTGTGCCGAGACACCACGTGATGATCGGGTGTGTTAAGCTCAACGTTCATCTACAACGGGTGTAAGACAGTTTTGCACATGCAAAATACTCGGGTTAAACTTGACGAGCCTAGCATATGCAGATATGGCCTTGGAACACTGAGACCGAAAGGTCGAGCGTGAATCATATAGTAGATATGATCAACATAGAGATGTTCACCATTGAAAACTACTCCATCTCACGTGATGATCGGTTATGGTTTAGTTGATATGGATCACGTGATCACTTAGATGATTAGAGGGATGTCTATCTAAGTGGGAGTTCTTAAGTAATATGATTAATTGAACTTAAATTTATCATGAACTTAGTACCTGATAGTATTTTGCTTGTCTATGTTATTGTAGATAAATGGCCCGTGTTGTTGTTCCGTTGAATTTTAAAGCGTTCCTTGAGAAAGCAAAGTTGAAAGATGATGGTAGCAATTACACGGACTGGGTCCATAACTGAGGATTATCCTCATTGCTGCACAGAAGAATTACGTCCTGGAAGCACCGCTAGGTGCCAGGCCTGCTGCAGATGCTGCTGATGATGTTAAGACCGTATGGCAGAGTAAAGCTGATGACTACTCGATAATTTAGTGTGCCATGCTTTACGGCTTTGAACCGGGACTTCAACGGCGTTTTGAACGTCATGGAGCATATGAGATGTTCCAGGAGTTGAAGTTAATATTTCAAGCAAATGCCCAGATTGAGAGATATGAAGTCTCTAATAAGTTCTACATCTGCAAGATGGAGGAGAATAGTTCTGTTAGTGAACATATACTCAGAATGTCGGGGTATCACAACCACTTGACTCAACTGGGAGTTCATCCTCCCGTTGATAGTGTCATTGACAGAGTTCTTCAATCACTGCCACCAAGCAACAAGAGCTTCGTGATGAACTATAATATTCAAGGGATGAATAAGACAATTCCCGAGCTCTTCGCAATGCTAAAGGCGGCGGAGGTAGAAATCAAGAAGGAGAATCAAGTGTTGATGGTCAACAAGACCACCAGTTTCAAGAAAAAGGGCGAAGGGAAGAAGAAGGGGAACTTCAAAAAGAATGGCAAACAAGTTGCTGCTCAAGAGAAGAAACCCAAGTCTGGACCTAAGCCGGAGACTGAGTGCTTCTACTGCAAAGGGACTGGTCACTGGAAGCGGAACTGCCCCAAGTATTTGGCGGATAAGAAGGATGGCAAGGTGAACAAAGGTATATGTGATATACATGTTATTGTTGTGTACCTTACTAGAGCTCGCAGTAGCACCTAGGTATTTGATACTGGTTCTGTTGCTAATATTTGCAACTCGAAAAAGGGACTACGTATTAAGCGAAGACTGGCTAAGGACGAGGTGATGATGCGTGTGGGAAATGGTTCCAAAGTCGATGTGATCGCCGTCGGCATACTACATCTACCTTCGGGATTAGTTTTAGACCTGAATAATTGTTATTTGGTGCCAGCGTTAAGCATGAACATTATATCTGAATCTTGTTTGATGCGAGACAGTTATTCATTTAAACATGAGAATAATGGTTGTTCTATTTATATGATTAATATCTTTTATGGTCATGCACCCTTGAAGAGTGGTCTATTTGTGTTGAATCTCGATAGTAGTGATACACATATTCATAATGTTGAAGACAAAATATGCAGAGTTGATAATGATAGTGCAACTTATTTGTGGCACTGCCGTTTGGGTCATATTGGTGTGAAGCGCATGAAGAAATCCATACTGATGGACTTCTGGAATCACTTGATTATGAATCACTTGGTACTTGCGAACCATGCCTCATGGGTGCTACCTCTTGAGCACTGCGTTGGTTTTCCCCGAAGAGGAAGGGATGATGCAGCAAAGAAGCGTAAGTATTTCCCTCAGTTTTTGAGAACTAAGGTATCAGTCCAGTAGGAGGCTATGCGCGAGTCCCTCGTACCTGCACAAAACAAATAAATCCTTGCAACCAACGCAAGTAGGGGTTGTCAATCCCTATAAGACCACTTACGAGAGTGAGATCTGATAGATATGATAAGATAATATTTTTGGTATTTTTGTGATAAAGATGCAAAGTAAAATAAAGGCAAAGTAAATAGCAAAGGAAATAACTAACTAGTAGGAGATTAATATGATGAAGATAGACCCGGGGGCCATAGGTTTCACTAGTGGCTTCTCTCGAGAGCATAAGTATTCTACGGTGGGTGAACAAATTACTATTGAGCAATTGACAAAATTGAACATAGTTATGAGAATATCTAGGTATGATCATGTATATAGGCATCACGTCCGAGACAAGTATACCGACTCCTGCGTGCATCTACTACTCTTACTCCACTCATCGACCGCTATCCAGCATGCATCTAGAGTATTAAGTTAAAAACAGAGTAACGCCTTAAGCAAGATGACATGATGTAGAGGGATAGACTCATGCAATATGAAGAAAACCCCATCTTGTTATCCTCGATGGCAACAATACAATACGTGCCTTGCAGCCCCTACTGTCACTGGGAAAGGACATAGCAAGATTGAACCCAAAGCTAAGAACTTCTCCCATTGCAAGAAAGATCAATCTAGTAGGCCAAACCAAACTGATAATTCGAAGAGACTTGCAAAAATAACCAATCATACATAAAAGAATTCAGAGAAGATTCAAATATTGTTCATAGATAGACTTGATCATAAACCCACAATTCATCGGTCTCAACAAAACACACCGCAAAAAGAAGATTACATCGAATAGTTCTCCACAAGAGAGGGGGAGAACATTGTATTGAGATCCAAAAAGAGAGAAGAAGCCATCTAGCTACTAACTATGGACCCGTACGTCTGAGGTAAACTACTCACACTTCATGGGAGGGGCTATGGTGTTGATGTAGAAGCCCTCCGTGATCGATGCCCCCTCTAGCGGAGCTCCGGAACAGGCCCCAAGATGGGATCTCGTGGATACAGAAAGTTGCGGCGTTGGAATTAGGGTTTTGGCTCCGTATCTGATTGTTTGGGGGAACGTATGTATATATAGGAGGAAGGAGTACGTCGGATGGAGCAACATGGGGCCCACGAGGGTGGAGGGTGCGCCTGGGGGGGGTAGGGGCGCCCCCCTACCTCGTGGCCTCCTCTTTTCTTTCTTAACGTAGGGTCCAAGTCTCCCGAGTCTTGTTCGTTGAGAAAATCACGTTCCCGAAGGTTTCATTCCGTTTGGACTCCGTTTGATATTCCTTTTCTTCGAAACCCTAAAACATGCAAAAAAAACATCAATTCTGGGCTGGGCCTCCGGTTAATAGGTTAGTCCCAAAAATAATATAAAAGTGGATAATAAAGCCCAATAATGTCCAAAATAGTATATAATATAGCATGGAGCCATCAAAAATTATAGATACGTTGGAGACGTATCAAGCATCCCCAAGCTTAATTCCCGCTCGTCCTCGAGTAGGTAAATGATAAAAGCAGAATTTTTGATGCAGAGTGCTACTTGGCATAATTTTAATATAATTCTTCTCAATTGTGGTATGAATATTCAGATCCGAAAGATTCAAGACAAAAGTTCATATTCACATAAAAATAATAATACTTCAAGCATACTAACTAAGCAATTATGTCTTCTCAAAATAACATGGCCAAAGAAAGTTCATCCCTACAAAATCATATAGTTTAGTCATGTTTCATTTTCATCACACAAGAATGCTCTCATCATGCACAACCCCGATGACAAGCCAAGCAATTGTTTCATACTTTAGTAATCTCAAACCTATAAACTTTCAGGCAATATATGAGCGCGAGCCATGGACATAGCACTATGGGTGGAATAGAGTATAATGAGGGGGGTTATGTGGAGAAGAAAAAAAAGGAGAAAGTCTCACATCAACAAGGCTAATCAATGGGCTATGGAGATGCCCACCGATTGATGTTAATGCAAGGAGTAGGGATTGCCATGCAACAGATGCACTAGAGCTATAAATGTATGAAAGCTCAACAAAAGAAACTAGTGGGTGTGCATCCAACTTGCTTGCTCATGAAGACCTAGGGCACTTGAGGAGGCCCATTTTTGGAATATACAAGCCAAATTCTATAATGAAAAATTACCACTAGTATATGAAAGTGACAAAACAAGAGAGTCTCTAACATGAAGATTAAGGTGCTACTTTGAAGCACAAGTGTGGCAAGGATAGTAACATTGTCCCTTCTCTCTTTTTCTCTCATTTTTTTGGGGGCCTTCTCTTTTTTTATGGCCTTTCTCTTCCTTTTGTTGGGCCTTCTCTTTTTTTATGGCCTTTATTTTTTTTAATTCCTCACTTGGGACAATGCTCTAGAAAAATGATGATCATCACACTTCTATTTATTTACAACTCATTGATTACAACTCGATACTAGAACAAAAAGATGACTCTATATGAATGCCTCCGGCGGTGTACCGGGATATGCAATGGACCAAGAGTGACATGTATGAAATAATTATGAACGGTGGATTTGCCACAAATACTATGCCAACTACATGATCATGCTAAGCAATATGACAATAATGAATGTGTCATGATGAACGGAATGATGGAAAGTTGCATGGCAATATATCTCGGAATGGCTATGGAAATGCCATAATAGGTAGGTATGGTGGCTATTTTCAGGACGATATATGGAGGTTTATGTGTGAGAGAGTGTATCATATCATGGGGTTTGGATGCACCGGCGAAGTTTGCGCCAACTCTCAATGTGAGAAAGGGTAATGCATGGTACCGAAGAGGCTAGCAAGGATGGAAGGGTGAGAGTGCGTATAATCCATGGACTCAACATTAGTCATAAAGAACTCACATACTTATTGCAAAAATCTACAATTCATCAAAAACCTCGGTACTACGCGCATGCTCCTAGGGGGATAGATTGGTAGGAAAACACCATCGCTCGTCCCCGACCGCCACTCATAAGGAAGACAATCAAATAACACCTCATGTTTCAAATTTGTTGCATAACGTTTACCATACGTGCATGCTACGGGACTTGCAAACTGCAACAAAAGTATTTTTCAATTTCACAACTACTCAACTAGCATAACTTTGATATTATTACCTCCATATCTCAAAACAATCATCAAGCATCAAACTTCTCTTAGTATTCAAAACACTCTTAAGAAAATTTTACTAACTTTGAATACCTAGCATATTAGGATTTTAAGCAAATTACCATGCTATTAAGACTCTCAAAATAATCTAAGTGAAGCATGAGAGATCAATAGTTTCTATAAAACAAATCCACCACCGTGCTCTAAAAGATATAAGTGAAGTACTAGAGCAAAACTATATAACTCAAAAGATATAAGCGAAGCACATAGAGTATTCTAACAAATTCCAAATCATGTATGGCTCTCTCAAAAGGTGTGTACAGCAAGGATGATTGTGGTAAAATAAAAATAAAAGACTCAAATAATACAAGACTCTCCAAGCAAAACACATACCATGTGGCGAATAAAAATATAGCTCCAAGTAAAGTTACCGATAGAAGTAGATGAAAGAAGGGATGCCTTCCGGGGCATCCCAAAGCTTTGGCTTTTAGGTGTCCTTAGATTATCTTGGGGGTTCCATGGGCATCCCCAAGCTTAGGCTCTTGCCACTCCTTGTTCCATAATCCATCAAATCTTTACCCAAAACTTGAAAACTTCACAACACAAAACTTAAAGTAGAAAATCTCGTGAGCTCCGTTAGCGAAAGAAAATAAAAGACCACTTCAAGGTACTCTGATGAACTCATTCCTTATTTATATTGGTGTTATACCTACTGTATTCCAACTTCTCTATGGTTTATAAACTATTTTACTAGCCATAGATTCATCAAAATAAGCAAACAACACACGAAAAACAGAATCTGTCAAAAACAGAACATTCTGTAGTAATCTGTAGATAGCGAAAGATCTAGAACCCCAAATATTCTAAAATAAATTTATGGACGTTAGGAATTTATCTATTAATCATCTGCAAAAAGAATTAGCTAAATAGTACTTTTCAAATAAAAATGACAGCAGTTCTCGTGAGCGCTAAAGTTTCTGTTTTTTACAGCATGTTTAACAAGACTTTCCCCAAGTCTTCCCAAGGGTTCTACTTGGCACAAACACTAATTAAACACAAAAAACACAACCAAAAAAGAGGTTAGATAAATTATTTATTACTAAACAGTAGAAAAAGGCAAGGAATAAAAATAAAATTGGGTTGCCTCCCAACAAGCGCTATCGTTTAATGCCCCTAGCTAGGCATAACAAGCAAGAATAGATCTAGGTATTGCCATCTTTGGTAGGCAATCCATAAGTGGCTCTCATAATAGATTCATAAGGTAATTTAATTTTATTTCTAGGAAAGTGTTCCATGCCTTTTCTTAATGGAAATTGTAATCTAATATTTCCTTCCATCATATCAATAATTGCACCAATCGTTCTAAGGAAAGGTCTACCAAGAATAATAGGACATGAAGGATTGCAATCTATGTCAAGAACAATAAAATCTACGGGCACATAACTCCTATTTGAAACAATAAGAACATATTTAATTATTCCCATAGGTTTCTTAATAGTGGAATCCGCAAGGTGCAAGTTTAGAGAGCAATCATCAAAATCACGGAAACCTAACAAATCACACAAAGTCTTTGGAATTGTGGAAACACTAGCACCCAAATCACATAAAGCATAGAATTAATGATATTTAATTTTAATTTTAATAGTTGGTTCCCACTCATCATAAAGTTTTCTAGGGATAGAAACTTCCAATTCAAGTTTTTCTTCATAAGATTGCATCAAGGCATCAACGATATGTTTAGTAAATGATTTATTTTGACTATAAGCATGAGGAGAATTTAGCACGGATTGCAACAAGGAAATACAATCAATAAAAGAGCAATTTTCATAGTTAAATTCCTTTAAATCCATAATAGTGGGTTTAGCAACATCTAGGGTTTTAATTTCTTCAATCCCACTTTTATCAATTTTAGCATCAAGATCAACAAATTCTGAATTCTTGGAATGCCTTCTAGGTAAAGGTGGATCATATTCAGTCCCATCATTATCAAGATTAATATTGAAAAACAAAGATTTAATAGGGGACACATCAATAACTTTTAGATCTTCATCTTTATTTTCATAGGAACTAGAAGAACACGCTCTTATAAAGGCATCTTTCTTAGCATGCATCCTGGCGGTTCTTTCTTTGCACTCATCAATGGAAATTCTCATGGCTTTGAGAGACTCATTGATATCATGCTTAGGTGGAATAGATATAAGTTTCAAAGAATCAATATCAAGAGAAATTCTATCAACGTTCCTAGCCAAATCATCAATCTTAAGCAATTTTTCTTCAATCAAAGCATTAAAATTATTTTGCGAAGTAATAAATTATTTAATATTAGATTCAAAATCAGAGGGGATCTTATTATAATTTCCATAAGAATTGTTGTAGGAATTACCATAATTATTAGAGGGATTACTAGGATAAGGCCTAGGGTTGAAATTTCCTCTATACGCATTGTTACCAAAATTGTTCCTACCAACAAAATTCACATCCATAGATTCATTATTATTATCAATCAAAGTAGACAAGGTCATACCATTAGGATCAGAAGAAACACTCTTATTAGCAAATAATTTCATAAGTTCATCCATCCTTCCACTCAAAATATTAATTTCTTCTATCGCATGCACCTTTTTATTAGTAGATCTTTCGGTATGCCATTGAGAATAATTAACCTTAATATTATCTAGGAGTTTAGTAGCTTCTCCTAAAGTGATTTCCATAAAAGTGCCTCCCGCGGCCAAATCTAAAATATTTCTAGAAGCAAAATTCAATCCGGCATAAAATTTTTGTATAATCATCCACAAATTTAAACTATGAGTAGGGCAATTACGTATCATTAATTTCATTCTCTCCCAAGCTTGTGCAACATGTTCATGATCAAGTTGCTTAAAATTCATAATATCGTTTCTAAGAGAGATGATCTTAGCGAGAGGAAAATACTTAGAGATAAAAGCATCTTTGCACTTATTCCATGAATCAATACTATTTTTAGGCAAAGACGAAAACCAAGCTTTAGCACGATCTCTAAGCGAAAAAGGAAATAGCTTCAATTTAACAATATCGTTATCCACATCTTTCTTATTTTGCATATCACACAAATCAACGAAGCTATTTAGATGGGTAGCGGCATCTTCACTAGGAAGGCCGGAAAACGGATCTTTCATGAGAAGATGCAGCAAGGCAGTATTAATTTCACAAGATTCAGCATCGGTAGGAGGAGCAATCGGAGTGCTAATAAAATCATTGTTGTTGGTATTGGTGAAGTCACACAATTTAGTATTATCTTGAGCCATCATGACAAGAAAGCAAACTAACACACAAGCAAACAAAAAGCAAGCGGGCAAAAAGAGGCAAATAGAGAAAGAGAGGGAGGATAGAGAGAGAGAGGGCGAATAAAATGGCAAGGGTGAAGTGGGGGAGAGGAAAACGAGAAGCAAATGGCAAATAATGTAATGCGGGAGATAACGGTATGTGATGGGTACTTGGTACGTTGACTTTTGCGTAGACCTCCCCGGCAATGGCGCCAGAAATCCTTCTTGCTACCTCTTGAGCATTGTGTTGGTTTTCCTCGAAGAGGAAGGGATGATGCAGCAAAGTAGCGTAAGTATTTCCCTCAGTTTTTGAGAACCAAGGTATCAATCCAGTAGGAGGCTAAGCGCGAGTCCCTCGTACCTGCACAAAACAAATAAATCCTCGCAACCAACGCAAATAGGGGTTGTCAATCCCTACACAGCCACTTACGAGAGTGAGATCTGATAGATATGATAAGATAATATTTTTGGTATTTTTTGATAAAGATGCAAAGTAAAATTAAGGCAAAGTAAATAGCAAAGGAAATAACTAAGTAGTAGGAGATTAATATGATGAAGATAGACTTGGGGCCATAGGTTTCACTAGTGGCTTCTCTCGAGAGCATAAGTATTCTACGGTGGGTGAACAAATTATTGTTGAGCAATTGACATAATTGAGCATAGTTATGAGAATATCTAGGTACGATCATGTATATAGGCATCACGTCTGAGACAAGTAGACCGACTCCTGCGTGCATCTACTACTATTACTCCACTCATCGACCGCTATCCAGCATGCATCTAGTGTATTAAGTTAAAAACAGAGTAATGCCTTATGCAAGATGACATGATGTAGAGGGATAGACTCATGCAATATGAAGAAAACCCCATCTTGTTATCCTCCATGGCAACAATACAATACGTGCCTTGCTGCCCCTACTGTCACTGGGAAAGTACACCGCAAGATTGAACCCAAAGCTAAGCACTTCTCCCGTTGCAAGAAAGATCAATCTAGTATGCCAAACCAAACTGATAATTCGAAGAGACTTGCAAAGATAACCAATCATACATAAAAGAATTCAGAGAAGATTCAAATAGTGTTCATAGATATACTTGATCATAAACCCACAATTCATCGGTCTCAACAAACACACCGCAAAAAGAAGATTACATCGAATAGTTGTCCACAAGAGAGGGGGAGAACATTGTATTGAGATCCGAAAAGAGAGAAGAAGCCATCTAGATACTAACTATGGACCTGTAGGTCTGAGGTAAACAACTCACACTTCATCGAAGGGGCTATGGTGTTGTTGTAGAAGCCCTCCGTGATTGATTCCCCCTCCGGCGGAGCTCCAGAACAGGCCCCAAGATGGGATCTCGTGGATACAGAAAGTAGCGGCGGTGGAATTAGGGTTTTGGCTCCGTATCTGATCGTTTAGGGGTTCGTAGGTATATATAGGAGGAAGGAGTACGTCGGTGGAGCAACAAGGGGCCCACGAGGGTGGAGGGCGCGCCTGGGAGGGTAGGCGCGCCCCCAACCTCGTGGCCTCCTCTTTTCTTTCTTGACATAGGGTCCAAGTCTCCCGGGTCTTGTTCCTTGAGAAAATCACGTTCCCGAAGGTTTCATTCTGTTTGGACTCCGTTTGATATTCCTTTTCTTCGAAACCCTAAAACAGGCAAAAAACAGCAATTCAGGGCTGGGCCTCCGGTTAATAGGTTAGTCCCAAAAATAATATAAAAGTGGATAATAAAGCCCAATAATGTCCAAAACAGTAGATAATATAGCATGGAGCAATCAAAAATTATAGATACGTTGGAGACGTATCAATGGGCAAGATGACCAAAACGCCATTCTCCTTAACGATGGAGCGAGCAACAGATTTATTGGAAATCATACATACTAATGTATGTGGTCCGCTGAATATTGAGGCTCGCGGTGGGTATCGTTTTTTTCTCACCTTCACAGATGATTTGAGCAGATATGGGTATATCTACTTAATGAAACATAAATCTGAAACATTTGAAAAGTTCAAAGAATTTCAGAGTCAAGTGGAAAATCATCGTAATAAGAAAATAAAGTTTCTATGATCTGATCGTGGAGGAGAATATTTGAGTTACGAGTTTGGTCTACATTTGAAACAATGCAGAATAGTTCCGCAACTCACGCCACCCGGAACACCACAACGTAATGGTGTGTCCGAACATCGTAATCGTACTTTACTGGATATGGTGCGATCTGTGATGTCTCTTACTGATTTACCGCTATCGTTTTGGGGTTATGCTTTAGAGACAGCTGCATTCACGTTAAATAGGGCACCGTCAAAATCATTGAGACGGCGCCTTATGAACTGTGGTTTGGCAAGAAACCAAAGTTGTCGTTTGTTAAAGTTTGGGGCTGCAACGCTTATGTGAAAAAGCTTCAACCTTATAAGCTCGAACCCAAATCGGAGAAATGTGTCTTCATAGGATACCCTAAGGAGACTGTTAGGTACACCTTCTATCACAGATCCAAAGGCAAGACATTTGTTGCTAAAAATGGATCCTTTCTAGAGAAGGAGTTTCTCTCGAAAGAAGTGAGTGGGAGGAAAGTAGAACTTGATGAGGTAACTGTACTTGCTCCCTTATTGGAAAGTAGTTCATCACAGAAACCGGTTCCTGTGACACCTACACCAATTAGTGAGGAAGCTAATGATGATGATCATGAAACTTCAGATCAAGTTACTACCGAACCTCGTAGGTCAACCGGAGTAAGATCCGCACCAGAGTGATACGGTAATCCTGTTCTGGCAGTCATGTTACTTGACCATGATGAACCTACGAACTATGAAGAAGCGATGGTGAGCCCAGATTCCGCAAAATGGCTTGAGGCCATGAAATCTGAGATGGGATCCATGTATGAGAACAAAGTGTGGACTTTGGTTGACTTGCCCAATGATCAGCAAGCCATCAAGAATAAATGGTTCTTCAAGAAGAAGACTGACACTGGCGGTGATGTTACTGTCCACAAAGCTCGACTTGTTGCGAAAGGTTTTCCAAGTTCAAGGGGTTGACTACGATGAGACTTTCTCACCCATAGCGATGCTTAAGTCTGTCCGCATCATGTTAGCAATTGCTGCATTTTATGATTATGAAATTTGGCAAATGGATGTCAAAACTGCATTCCTGAATGGATTTCTAGAAGAAGAGTTGTATATGATGCAACCAGAAGGTTTTGTCGATCCAAAGGGTGCTAACAAAGTGTGCAAGCTCCAGTGATCCATTTATGGACTGGTGCAAGCCTCTCGGAGTTGGAATAAATGTTTTGATAGTGTGATCAAAGCATATGGTTTTATACAGACTTTTGGAGAAGCCTGTATTTACAAGAAAGTGAGTGGGAGCTCTGTAGCATTTCTAATATTATACGTGGATGACATATTGTTGATTGGAAATGATATAGAATTTCTGGATAGCATAAAAGGATACTTGAATAAGAATTTTTCAATGAAAGACCTCGGAGAAGCTGCTTATATATTGGGCATCAAGATCTATAGAGATAGATCAGGACGCTAAATTGGAATTTCACAAAGCACATACCTTGATAAAGTTTTGAAGAAGTTCAAAATGGATCAAGCAAAGAAAGGGTTCTTGCCTGTATTACAAGGTGTGAAGTTGAGTAAGATTCAATGCCCGACCACTGCAGAAGATAGAGGGAAAATGAAAAGTGTTCCCTATGCTTCAGCCATAGGCTCTATCATGTATGCAATGTTGCGTACCAGACCTGAATTGTGCCTTGCTATTAGTTTAGCAGGGAGGTACCAAAGTAATCCAGGAGTGGACCACTGGACAGCGGTCAAGAACATCCTGAAATACCTGAAAGGGACTAATGATATGTTTCTCGTTTATGGAGGTGACAAAGAGCCCGTCGTAAATGGTTACGTCGATGCAAGCTTTGACACTGATCCGGACAATTCTAAATCACAAACCGGATACGTGTTTATATTGAATGGTGGAGCTCTCAGTTGGTGCAGTTCTAAACAAAGCGTCGTGGCGGGATCTACGTGTGAAGCGGAGTACATAGCTGCTTCGGAAGCGGCAAATGAAGGAGTCTGGATGAAGGAGTTCATATCCGATCTAGGTGTCATACCTAGTGCATCAGGTCCAATGAAAATCTTTTGTGACAATACTGGTGCAATTGCCTTGGCAAAGGAATCCAGATTTCACAAGAGAACCAAGCACATCAAGAGACGCTTCAATTCCATCTGGGATCAAGTCCAGGTGGGAGACATAGAGATATGCAAGATACATACGGATCTGAATATTGCAGTGAAGGAAATATGCCCTAGAGGCAATAATAAAGTTATTATTTATTTCCTTATATCATGATAAATGTTTATTATTCATGCTAGAATTGTATTAACCGAAAACATGATACATGTGTGAATACATAGACAAAACAGAGTGTCACTAGTATGCCTCTACTTGACTAGCTCGTTGAATCAAAGATGGTTATGTTTCCTAACCCTAGACAAAGAGTTGTCATTTGATTAACAGGATCACATCATTAGGAGAATGATGTGATTGACTTGACCCATTCCATTAGCTTAGCACTTGATCATTTAGTTTGTTGCTATTGCTTTCTTCATGACTTATACATGTTCCTATGACTATGAGATTATGCAACTCCCGTTTACCGGAGGAACACTTTGTGTGCTACCAAACGTCACAATATAACTGGGTGATTATAAAGGTTCTCTACAGGTGTCTCCGAAGGTACTTGTTGGGTTGGCGTATTTCAAGATTATGATTTGTCACTCCAATTGTCGGAGAGGTATCTCTGGGCCCATTCGGTAATACACATCACTCAAGCCTTGCAAGCATTGTAACTAATGAGTTAGTTGTGGGATGATGTATTACAGAACAAGTAAAGAGACCTGCCGGTAACGAGATTGAACTAGGTATTGAGATACCGACGATCGAATCTCGGGCAAGTAACATACCGATGACAAAGGGAACAACGTATGTTGTTATGTGGTTTGACCGATAAAGATCTTCGTAGAATATGCAGGAGCCAATATGAGCATCCAGGTTCGGCTATTGGTTATTGACCGGAGATGTGTCTCGGTCATGTCTACATAGTTCTCGAACCCGTAGGGTCCGCATGCTTAAAGTTCGATGTCGGTTATATTATGAGTTTATGTGTTTTGATGTACCGAAGGTAGTTTGGAGTCCCGGATGTGATCACGGACATGACGAGGAGTCTCGAAATGGTCGAGACATGAAGATTGATATATTGGACGACTATATTCGGACACCGGAATGGTTTCAGGGGTAATCGGATATATACCAGAGTACCAGGGGGTTACCGGACCCCCCCCCCCCCGGGGGGGGGGGGGGTTATTGGGCCTCATGGGCCCAAGTGGTGGAAGAAGAGAGGCGGAAGTAGGTGGCGCGCGGCCCCCCTTGCCCCAATCTGAATTGGGAAAGGGAAGGGGGCGGCGGCCCCCCTTCTCCTTCCTTCTCTCCACCTCCTCCTTCCCCCTTCTCCTAGTTGGAATAGGAAAGGGGGGCAAAACCTACTTGGAGTAGGATTGCCCCCCCCCTTCGGCGCGCCTCCTCCCCTTGGCCGGCCCCCTCCTCCTCCCCCCCTTTATATACGAAGGAGGGGGCACCGCAAAGACACAACAATTCATCTCTTGGATCTTTTAGCCATGTGCGGTGCCCCCCTCCACCATAATCCACCTCGGTCATATCGTAGCAGTTCATAGCCCTGCGTCGGTAGAACATCATCATCGTCACCACGCCGTCGTGCTGATGGAACTCTCCCTCAAAGCTCGACTAGATCGGAGTTCGAGGGACGTCATCGAGTTGAACGTGTGCAGAACTCAGAGGTGCTGTGCGTTCGGTGCTTGATCGGTCGGATCGTGAAGACGTATGACTACATCAACCGCACTGTGCTAACGCTTCCGCTTTCGGTCTACGAGGGTATGTGGACACACTCTCCCCATGATCTTGGGTGTGTGTAGGATTTTTTTTTTGAAATTACTACGTTCCCCAACAGTGGTATCAGAGCCAGGTTTCATGTGTTGATGTTATATGCACGAGTATAACCAAAGTGAGTTGTGGGAGATACGAGTCATACTGCTTACCAGCATGTCATACTTTGGTTCGGCGGTATTGTTAGATGAAGCGGCCCAGACCGACATTACGCGTATGCTTATGCGAGACTGGTTCTACTGACATGCTTTGCACACAGGTGGCTGGCGGGTGTCAGTTTCTCCAACTTTAGTTGAACCGAGTGTGGCTATGCCTGGTCCTTAAGAAGGTTAAAACACTAACTTGACGAACTATCATTGTGGTTTTGATGCGCAGGTAAGTACGGTTCTTGCTCAACCCATAGCAACCACGTAAAACTTGCAACAACAAAGTAGAGGATGTCCAACTTGTTTTTGCAGGGCATGTTGTGATGTGATATGGTCAAGGCATGATGCTATATTTTATTGTCTGAGATGATCATGTTTTGTAACCAAGTTATCGGCAACTGGCAGGAGCCATATGGTTGTCGCTTTATTGTATGCAATGCAATCGCCCTGTAATGCTTTACTTTATCACTAAGCGGTAGCGATAGTCGTAGAAGCATAAGTTGGTGAGACGACAACGATGCTACGATGGAGATCAAAGTGTCGCGCTGGTGAAAATGGTGATCATGACGGTGCTTCGGAGATGAAGATCACAAGCACAAGATGATGATGGCCATATCATATCACTTATATTGATTGCATGTGATGTTTATCTTTTATGCATCTTATCTTGCTTTGATTGACAGTAGCATTATAAGATGATCTCTCACTAAATTATCAAGGTATAAGTGTTCTCCCTTAGTATGCACCATTGCGAAAGTTCTTCGTGCTGAGACACCACGTGATGATCGGGTGTGATAGGCTCTATGTTCAAATACAACGGGTGCAAAACAGTTGCACACGCGGAATACTCGGGTTAAACTTGACGAGACTAGCATATGCAGATATGGCCTCGGAACACTGAGACCGAAAGGTCGAGCGCGAATCATATAGTAGATATGATCAACATAGTGATGTTCACCATTGAAACTACTCCATCTCACGTGATGATCGGACATGGTTTAGTTGATTTGGATCACCTGATCACTTAGAGGATTAGACGGATGTCTATCTAAGTGGGAGTTCTTAAGTAATATGATTAATTGAACTTAAATTTATCATTAACTTAGCACCTGATAGTTTTTTTCTTGTCTACGTTGATTGTAGATAGATGGCTCATGTTGTTGTTCCGTTGAATTTTAATGCGTTCCTTGAGAAAGCAAAGTTGAAAGATGAAGGTAGCAATTACACGGACAGGGTCCGTAACTTGAGGATTATCCTCATTGCTGCACAGAAGAATTATGTCCTAGAAGCACCGCTGGGTGCCAGGCCTGCTGCAGATGCTGCTGACAACGTTAAGAACGTTTGGCAGAGTAAAGCTGATGACTACTCGGTAGTTCAGTGTGCCATGCTTTCCGGCTTAGAACCGGGACTTCAACGACATTTTGAACGTCATGGAGCATATGAGAAATTCCAGGAGTTGAAGTTAATATTTCAAGCAAATGCCTGGATTGAGAGATATGAAGTCTCCAATAAGTTCTATAGCTGCAAGATGGAGGAGAATAGTTCTGTCAGTAAACATATACTCAAAATGTCTGGGTATCATAATCACTTGACTCAACTGGGAGTTAATCTTCCTGTTGATAGTGTCATTGACAGAGTTCTTCAATCACTGCCACCAAGCTACAAAAGCTTCGTGATGAACTATAATATGCAAGGGATGGATAAGATAATTCCCAAGCTCTTCGCAATGCTAAAGGCTGCGGAGGTAGAAATCGAAAAGGAGCATCAAGTGTTGATGGTCAACAAGACCACTAGTTTCAAGAAAAAGGGTGAAGGGAAGAAGAAGGGGAACTTAAAGAAGAACGGTAAACAAGTTGCTGCTCAAGAGAAGAAACCCAAGTCTGGTCCTAAGCCTGAAACTGAGTGCTTCTACTACAAACAGACTGGTCACTGGAAGCGGAACTGCCCTAAGTATTTGGCGGATAAGAAGGATGGCAAGGTGAACAAAGGTATATGTGATAAACATGTTATTGATGTGTACCTTACTAATGCTCACAGTAGCACCTGGGTATTTGATACTGGTTCTGTTGCTAATATTTGCAACTCGAAACAGGGACTACGGATTAAGCGAAGATTGGCTATTGACGAGGTGACGATGCGCGTGGGAAATGGTTCCAAAGTCTTTGTGATCGCAGTCGGCACGCTACCTCTACATCTACCTTCGGGATTAGTTTTAGACCTGAATAATTGTTATTTGGTGCCAGCATTGAGCGTGAACATTATATCTGGATCTAGTTTGATGCGAGACGGTTATTCATTTAAATCAGAGAATAATGGTTGTTCTATTTATATGAGTAATATCTTTTATGGTCATGCACCCTTGAAGAGTGGTCTATTCTTATTGAATCTCGATAGTAGTGATATACATATTCATAATATTGAAGCCAAAAGATGCAGAGTTGATAATGATAGTGCAACTTATTTGTGGCACTGCCGATTAGGTCATATTGGTGTAAAGAACATGAAGAAACTCCATACTGATGGACTTTTGGAACCACTTGATTATGAATCGCTTGGTACTTGCGAACCGTGCCTCATGGGCAAGATGACTAAAACGCCGTTCTCCGGAACTATGGAGCGAGCAACAGATTTGTTGGAAATCATACATACAGATGTATGTGGTCCGACTATATTTGGACACCAGAATGGTTTCGGGGGTAATAGGATATATACCAGAGTACCAGGGGGTTACCGGAACCCCCCCCTGGGGGGGGGGGCTTATTGGGCCTCATGGGCCCAAGTGGTGGAAGAGGAGAGGCGGCAGGAGGTGGCGCGCGGCCCCCCTTGCCCCAATCCAAATTGGGGCAGGGAAGGGGCGGTGGCCCCCCTTCTCCTTCTTTCTCTCCACCTCCTCCTTCCCCCTTCTCCTAGTTGGAATCGGAAAGGGGGGCACAACCTACTTGGAGTAGGATTGCCCCCCCTTGGTCGGCCCCTCCTCCCCCCCCCCCTTTATATACGAAGGAGGGGGCACCCCATAGACACAACAATTGATCTCTTGGATCTTTTAGCCGTGTGCGGTGCCCCCGCCACCATAATCCACCTCGGTCATATCGTAGCGGTGCTTAGGCGAAGCCCTACGTCGGTAGAACATCATCATCGTCACCACGCCGTCGTGCTGACGGAACTCTCCCTCAAAGCTCGGCTAGATCGGAGTTCGAGGGACGTCATCGAGTTGAACGTGTGCAGAACTCAGAGGTGCCGTGCATTCGGTGCTTGATCGGTCAGATCGTGAAGACGTATGACTACATCGACCGCGTTGTGCTAACGCTTTGGCTTTCGGTCTACGAGGGTACGTGGACACACTCTCCCCTCTTGTTGCTATGCATCACCATGATCTTGCGTGTGCGTAGGATTTTTTTGAAATTACTACGTTCCCCAACATGCAGTCCCGCTGACTAAGCCTCTTCCACGAGCAAAACATGATCAACACCAAGACTCCAGGGGTGTTAGAATCATTAGTGTGTAATCTAGATTATTGACTCTAGTGCAAGTGGGAGACTGAAGGAAATATGCCCTAGAGGCAATAATAAAGTTACTATTTATTTCCTGATATCATGATAAATGTTTATTATTCATGCTCGAATTGTATTAACAGGAAACATAATACATGTGTGAATACATGGACAAACAGATTGTCACTAGTATGCCTATACTTGACTAGCTCGTTAACTCAATGATGGTTATGTTTCCTAACCATAGACTTGAGTTGTCATTTGATTAATGGGATCACATCATTAGAGAATGATGTGATTGACTTGACCCATTTTGGTGAGCTTAGCGCTTGATCATTTTAGTTTACTGCTATTGCTTTCTTCATGACTTATACATGTTCCTATGACTATGAGATTATGCAACTCCCGATTACCGGAGTAACACTTGGTGTGCTACCAAACATTACAACATAACTGGGTGATTATAAAGGTGCTCTACAGGTGTCTCTGATGGTACTTGTTGAGTTGGCATAGATCAAGAATAGGATTTGTCACTTTGATAATCAGAGAGGTATCTCTGGGCCCTCTCGGTAATGCACATCACTATAAGCCTTCCAAGCAATGCAACTAATGAGCTAGTTGCGGGATGATGCATTACCGAACGAGTAAAGAAACTTTCCGGTAACGAGATTGAGCTAGGTATTGAGATACCGACGATCGAATCTCGGGCAAGTAACATACCGATGACAAAGGGAACAACATATGTTGTTATGCGGTTTGACCGATAAAGATCTTCGTAGAATATGTAGGAACCAATATGAGCATACAGGTTCCGCTATTGGTTATTGACCGGAGACGTGTCTCGGTCATGTCTACATAGTTCTCGAACCCGTAGGGTCCGCACGCTTAAAGTTCTGTGACGATCGGTATTATGAGTCTATATGTTTTGATGTACCGAAGGTAGTTCGAAGTCCCGGGTATGATCACGGACATGACGAGGAGTCTCGAAATGGTCGAGACATAAATATTGATATATTGGAAGCCTACATTTGGACATCGGAAGAGTTCCGGGTGAAATCGGGATTTTACCGGAGTGCCGGAGGGGTTACCGGAACCCCCCAGGGATTAATGGGCCTTGTTGGGCCCTAGTGGAGAGAGAGAGGGGCCGGCCAGAGAAGGCCGCGCGACCCCTCCCCTTTGGTCCGAATTGTACTTGGAAGGGGGCGGCGCCCCCTTTCCTTCTTCTTCTCCCCCTTCCTTTCCTCCTCCTAGTAGGAGTAGGAAAGAGGGGAGTCCTACTCCTACTAGGAGTCCTACTCCTACTAGGAGGAGTCCTACTCCTGGCGCGCCCTACAGGGCCGACCGTCCTCCCCCCTTACTCCTTTATATACGGGGGCCGGGGGCACCCTAGAACAGACAAGTTGATCATTGATCTCTCCCAGCCGTGTGCGGTGCCCCCCTCCACCATAATCCACCTCGGTCATACTGTAGCGGTGCTTAGGCGAAGCCCTGCGACGGTAGCTTCATCGACATCGTCACCATGCCGTCATGCTGATGAAATTCTCTTTTGAGCTCTATTGGATCATGAGTTCGCAGGACGTCACCGAGCTGAACGTGTGCTGAACGCGGAGGTGCCGTACGTTTGGTACTGAGGATCGGTCGATCGTGAAGACGTACGACTACATCAACCGCGTTGTCATAACGCTTCCGCTTAACGGTCTGTGAGGGTACGTGGACGACACTCCCCCCTCTCGTTGCTATGCATCACCATGATCTTGCGTATGCGTAGGAAAAGTTTTCAAATTACTGCGTTCCCCAACATCCATCCCGCGTGCCCAGGCTCCTCGTTTCCTGCCACCCTCATCGGCCTCCAAGGTGACGAACTCTTTGAAGCACTGGTGGCCCTGGAGGTGGACGTTGTCGATGGATGCATCTCTTCTTCTTGCCTCCTGTAACCAGCACTGCATCACCTCGTGGCCTTATTGTTTTCTTAGTATAGTACTCCCTCCATTCCCAAATATAAGTCTTTCTAGAGATTCCAGAAAGTGACTACATATGGAGCAAAATGAGTGAATCTACACTCTAAAATATGTCTACATACATCCGTATGTTGTATTCCATTTGAAATATCTAAAAAGACTTATATTTAGGAATAGAGGGAGTATATGTCATTTTTATTCTAGTCGTAACGTTTTCACTATGAGGTGGGGCCGCAGTTGAGCAAACCGACCATCGGCAATTCCCCACCTAGCCACCGCGTGTCGGCTGAGTTTAGAATTAGAAGAGAGAAACGAGGGAGAAGAGCTTGCTTTACTAGGGTTGCTCTCTTCATTCTCTCATCCTCTCCAGATCTAAACAAGACAGCGGTAGTGACATTTTCTCTCTGCTCACCGCGGGTCACAGATTCGGCC
Organism: Triticum urartu; assembly: GCF_056163025.1. Classification (NCBI taxonomy): domain Eukaryota; kingdom Viridiplantae; phylum Streptophyta; class Magnoliopsida; order Poales; family Poaceae; genus Triticum; species Triticum urartu. The sequence goes on from NC_141877.1 coordinate 28,843,791, forward strand.
GGATCCATTCGGCCGGTGTGTGTAGAGGACTAAGGTGCATCGTTCACGCGGTCATCGCCAACGAGGGAGGAAACCCACAGCTGCCGGCGGGGCCCGATCCTCTGCCTGTGTCATTCTCTCCGACACAGCGCCAGCTCAGGAGGTCCCCCGACCCTTCTTCCTCCCTGTCATATTGTGCACAAATCTGACCTGCCACCGGCGACATCCTGACGACCCTCAGGTACAAGTTCTTCGAAAGCGGCCTTGCTCTATTGCCCCATCTCCCCACGTGTCTGCATGTGCATCTTTTTCTACTTCCATCAGCTCTTCCAAATCCACCTAAATTTTTAGTATTATTAGAGGTAAAGCTACTTCATGCATTCAAATCTAGGACTTGATTCAAAGAGGAAATAATAGGGGAAGTAGTAGAGACCGGATACCCAACCGGTCTCTTGGTTGAAAAGGGAAATAATGGGAAAACACAGTACGAACTGGATAAGGAACATATCTATTATTGGTTGAAAAAAGGATAGAAAGTGGCGGCTGGTGGACAAGTCAACGGAGTATGTCCAGATTAGATTTGCTGCCCTCACATAGTAAAAGGTCTCCAGGATTAGATTTGCTACCCTCACATAGTAAAAGGTCTCCAGGATTAGATTTGCTGCCTTCACATAGTAAAAGGTTTCCAGGATTAGATTTGCTGCCCTCACATAGTAAAAGGTCTCTAGGATTAGATTTGCTGCCCTCACAGGGCATGAACAAACTCGGCATCACCACTTTATGCCTCCTTATAGGTACATTATGCTGATGCATACACTATCGCATGTCCTTATACCAACTTTTTGCTATTGTTAATGTAAGGGTGCGTGTAAAATGAAGCGATCACACTGTTACCTTAAGGACATGTCTAACCAGTGTTTAATCTAATGCCTCCAGTGATATGATGCATTGAAACTGTGTTACAAATGGTACTCCTACTGTTTTCCCTAGTATGATAACAAAGTTGCTTCTTTACGCTGCTGAGTGACCTGGTGTCCCCACGGTCCCATGCCCTTAAACCAACTCTTTAGCTGCTGTTGATTTACTGTATCTGGTAAACAAGCAATGCCACCATTAAAGTAATCCCATATTTTACGAATGTCATTGTTGATCGTAATGCTTCTGGTAACATGAAGGATTGCTGACGTTTTAAATTTTCTACCGTCATTGCGTGATTGCCATGAACATAATTAAGATGCTTCTTTTCATTTCTTGTATGTTTCGTATATTCTTATTGACCAGCAACTGTTTACTTTCTATCTTTTTGAGCAAATAGGGATATTCATTTCACCTTGTTACTATTGTGACCTTTTGGTGAACTACACAAAACACTTTTTGGAATGAGTGTCTTGTGCAGTTCAACTAAAATGTCACGTGGGCAACATCTCTCAATTTTGGTGGAACTGCGCAAAATGGTGATTGGAGTTTCCAAAATCTCCATCAAGTTCTGCTGGTAATCTCGTGCAACATTTTGTTAGACTTTGCAAGATGAGCCATCACTGTCACCACGGTGGCACTTTATTTTAGTGGAACTGCACAAAAGGATAAGCAAATTATAGTTGCACCTTACATGAGCAGGACAACCAACATTGATGTTGCTGAATTTTAGTGCAACTACTAAAGAAGAACCTGCCAGCTCACAAGAGCAAGTGCTTCTTGCTAGCTGAATGATGCAATCTTTGCTTCATTTTAGGTGGACTACAGAAAAAGGCGTGTGAATTGAATCATGGATCTCCAGGATGGCCTCATCCGAGTGGAGTTACAGGTTCACCACATCGAGTCATGGCGGCATAGGGCCCCTCACACCGGTCAGTACTGTCCTTTATCAACATGATTGTGCTTTGTCATACTGTGCTAACGTTCTATTTAAAAAAAGCTATTCTATCGCAATATTTTCTCATTTTGGAAATAAAGTTTGCTTCAACTAGTTCCACTATTATAGTAATCATGCTCTTTCTTATCTGTTCAAACAGGAATACTCAATTACAGATGTTGTGATGGTCAAGAGCATTCACCAAGTTCTTGGGTTGTATGACACGACTAGCCAAGATGGATTTAATCCCGATATTCAGTTTATCAAAAGGCTCTAATGGGTTGGTTCTGAATCTTGCAAGCTAGGAATCAATGAGATGTGTAGGCAACTTTGTTGTACTTATTGTCTGAATCTTATTTGTTTGTTCTGAATCTTGCAAACTGGGAATCAATGAGATGTGTAGGCATCTTTGATGTACTTATTATTTGAATCTTATTTGTTGGTTCTGAATCTTGCAAGCTAGGAAACATGGCATGATGATGCAGAGGACAGCAACCATCACAAATAGTTCAAACTTGGTAGTATTATCTGTGTGAAAGTGCGACAAATGTGCTGATCATGTGCGTCCTGAGAATAATAATTCTAATTGTTGTGCATGTTGATCATGTGGCACTAATAGAATGAGCCAATGCATTGCTTGTTTTAAGAATAAATTTCTATTAAAGCTAATTAAATTTAAGTAAAGTGACCACTAACACTTGTTATTACAGTACCAATACAGACCCGCTCGTGAACCGATGTGTGGCCGGAATAGGTTTCTTAATGGAGGTGTTTGAATGCGCCGAGGGTGCACGTTCTGCCGGGCATGCAACGGGCGAGAGAGGGGTAGTAACTTTTGTTGGGTAATGCAGTATTTCAAAAAAAATCTACGATCACGCAAGATCTATCTGGGAGATGCATAGCAATGAGCGGGGAGTGTGTGTCCACGCACCCTCGTAGACCGAAAGCGGAAGCATTTAGTAACGCGGTTGATGTAGTCGAACATCTTCGCGATCTAACCGATCCAAGCACCAAACGTACGGCACCTCCGCGTTCAACACACGTTCAGCTCGATGAATTCCCTCAATCTCTTGATCCGGTTGATAACAAGGGAGAGTTCCGTCAGCACGACGGCGTGGCGATGGTGATGATGAAGTTACCGGCGCAGGGCTTCACCTAAGCACTACGACGATATGACCGAGGTGTGTAATTGTGGAGGGGGCACCGCACATGGCTAAGAGAAGGCTTGGTGTGTCTTTGGGGTGCCCCCTTCCCGCGTATATAAAGGAGGGAGGAGAGGTGGTCAGCCCAAGGGGGGGCGCGTGATGGGGGGAGTCCTACTTGGACTCCCGGTCCAAGTAGGATTCCCCCCTTTCCTATTCCCACTAGGAGAAGGAGGGAAGGAGGAAGACGAGAGAAGGAAAGGCCCCCCCAACCCTAGTCCAATTTGGTTTGGGCTTGGAGGGGCGCGCGCCACCACCTGGACGCCGCCTCCTCTCTCCACTAGGGCCTATGAAGGCCCATTAACTCCCCGGGGGGTTCCAGTAACCCCCGGTACTCCGGAAAATGCCCGAACCTTTCTGAAACCATTCCGGTGTCCAAACATAACCTTCCAATATATCAATCTTTATGTATTGACTATTTCGAGACTCCTCGTCATGTCAGTGATCTCGTCCGGGACTCCGAACAAACTTCGGTTCATCAAATCACATAACTCATAATACAAATCATTATTGAACATTAAGCGTGCGGACCCTACGGGTTCGAGAACTATGTAGACATGACCGAGACACATCTCCGGTCAATAACCAAAAGCGGAACCTGGATGCTCATATTGGCTCCTACATATTCTACTAAGATCTTTATCGGTCAAACCGCGTAACGACATACGTTGTTCCCTTTGTCATCGGTTTGTTACTTGTCCGAGATTCGATCGTCTGTATCATCATACCTAGGTCAATCTCGTTACCGACAAGTCTCTTTACTCGTTCCATAATACATCATCCTGTGGCTAACTCATTAGACACATTGCTTGCAAGGCTCATGGTGACGTGCATTACCAAGAGGGCCCAGAGATACCTCTCCGATACACGGAGTGACAAATCCTAATCTCGATCTACGCCAACTCAACAAACACCATAGGAGACACCTGTAGAGCATCTTTATAATCACTCAGTTACGTTGTGACATTTGATAGCACACAAGGTGTTCCTTCGGTATTCGGGAGTTGCATAATCTCATAGTCAGAGGAACATGTATAAGTCATGAAGAAAGCAATAGCAATAAAACTAAACGTTCATTATGCTAAGCTAACGGATGGGTCTTGTCCATCACATCATTCTCTGATGATGTGATCCCGTTTATCAAATGACAACACATGTCTATGGTTAGGAAACTTAACCATCTTTGATTAACCAGCTAGTCTAGTAGAGGATTGATACGTCTCCATCGTATCTATAATTTTTGATTGTTCCATGCCAATATTATTCAACTTTCATATACTTTTGGCAACTTTTTATACTATTTTTGGGACTAACATATTGATCCAGTGCCCAGTGCCAGTTCCTGTTTGTTGCATGTTTTTTGTTTCACAGAATATCCATATCAAACAGAGTCCAAGCGGAATAAAAACTGACAGAGATTTTTTTGGAATATATATGATTTTTGGAAATAAAAATCCACGCGAGACGATGCTCGAGGGGCCCACGAGGTAGGGGGGCGCGCCCCAGGGAGGCAGGCGTGCCCCTGACACTCATCGCCACCCCGTAAGGCGGTTGGTTCCCTTCTTTCGCCGCAAGAAAGCTAATTTCTGGATAGATATCGTGTCAAAATTTCAGCCCAATCAGAGTTACGGATCTCCGGGAATATAAGAAATGGTGAAAGGGAAGAATCTGAGAACACAGAAACAGGAAGAAACAGAGAGAGACAGAGAGACAAATCCAATCTCGGAGGGGCTCTCGCCCCTCCCATGCCATGGAGGCCAAGGACCAGAGGGGAAACCCTTCTCCCATCTAGGGAGGAGGTCAAGGAAGAAGAAGACGAAGGGGCCCCCTCTCCCCTTCTCTTTCGGTGGTGCTGAAACGCTGCCGTGGCCATCATCATCATCACCGCGATCAACACCAACACCTCCGCCATCTTCACCAACATCTCCATCACCTTCCCCCCTCTATCTACAGCGGTCCACTCTCCCGCAACCCACTGTACCCTCTACTTGAACATGGTTCTTTATGCTTCATATTATTATCCAATGATGTGTTGCCATCCTATGATGACTGACTAGATTTTTGTTGTCCTATCAGTGGTTGATGAATTGCTATGATTGATTTAATTTTCTTGTGGTTATGTTGCTGTACTTTGGTGCCCATCATATGATTGCGTGCGTGGATCACACCCTAGGGTTAGTTGTATGTTGATAGGACTATGTATTGGAGGGCAAGAGTGACAGAAGCTTTAACCTAGCATAGAAATTGATGCATACGGGATTGAAGGGGGACCAATATATCTTAATGCTATGGTTGGGTTTTACCTTAATGAACGTTAGTAGTTGAGGATGCTTGCTAATAATTCCAATCATAAGTGCATAGAATTCCAAGTCAGGGATGACATGCTAGCAGTGGCCTCTCCCACATAATACTTGCTATAGGTCTAGTAAAGTAGTCAATTGCTTAGGGGCAATTTCACAACTCCTACCACCACTTTTCCACACTCGCTATATTTACTTTATTGTTTGTTTATCTAAACAGCCCCTACTTTTTATTTACGTACTCTTTATTATCTTGCAAACCTTTCCAACAACACCTACAAAGTACTTCTAGTTTCAGACTTGTTCTAGGTAAAGCGAACGTCAAGTGTGCGCAGAGTTGTATCAGTGGTCGATAAAACTGGAGGGAATATTTGTTCTACCTTTAGCTCCTCGTTGGGTTCGACACTCTTACTTATCGAAAACTGTTGCGACCCCCTATACTTGTGGGTTATCAAGACCTTTTTCTGGCGCCGTTGCCGGGGAGCAATAGCGTGGGGTGAATATTCTCGTGTGTGGTTGTTTGCTTTATCACTAAGTAATTTTTATTTTTTATTTTCTATTCTTAGTTGTTTTCTATCTTTAGTTATGGGTAGGAAACGCAAAATACCAAAAAAAATTAGTTGTACCGACTGAACCAATGGTTGAAGAACCACTCAAAATCTATCACACTGTTGAAGCTTATTACTTGGATCATCTTCGATCCCTTTGTGCTCGTGCCGAAACCCCAACTAGCTTAGTTGAGGGAAAATCTTTAGATGAGCATGCTTGTTATGTGCGACACCGTATATCTGAAAAAGGGAAACTATTATGGGGTCAAATTCAACGTTTGCAATGCTATGCTTCGAATTTATGTGAAATATATGATTTTACTTGTTGTTCTGAATACCCTAAGAAACACCTTACGTATCAATGTGAGTTTATTGATAATGGAATCTTATCTTCATATGCTAAGGGTGTTTATAATTACTATGATGTTCAACAAATTGAAGAATTTGTTGCTTTTAAAGGTGCTTTTGAAATTGATTCTTTGATTGAAAAGTACGATGCTACTCTTTACAAATCTGAAAATTTTGCTATATTTAAATATTGTTATGAGAATTATTCTTCTAATGCCTATGTTAAACTATATATTTGAGGAATACTCCGCTGTCAAAGAAGAGACTAATATTTTGCAGGAGTCTATGGAAGAAGAAGTTGATGAAACTGTGAGCTCATTGGATGAAAAAGATGAGGAGGAGAGCGAAGAACAAAAGGAGGAAGAGCGGATTGATCACCCATGCCCACCTTCTAATGAGAGTAACTCTTCAACCCATACATTGTTTAATTTCCCTTCGTGCTTACCGAAGGATTATTGCTATGATGACTGTTATGATCCCATTGATTCCCTTGAAATATCCCTTTTCGATGATGCTTGCTATGCTCGTGGCCAAGATGCCAATATGAATTATGCTTATGGAGATGAACTTGATATAGTTCCTTATGTTAAACATGAAATTGTTGCTATTGCACCCATGCATGATAGTCCTATTATCTTTTTGAATTCTCCCGACTACACTATATCGGAGAAGTTTGCACTTATTAAGGATTATATTGATGGGTTGCCTTTTACTGTTACACATGATGATTTTGATGAATATAATATGCATGTGCTTTCTGCTCCTACTTGCAATTATTATGAGAGAGGAACTATATCTCCACCTCTCTATGTTTCCAATATGATAAAATTGCAAGAAACTGTTTATACTATGCATTGGCCTTTACTTTGTGTGTATGAATTGTTCTTTTATGACATGCCGATGCATAGGAAGAGAGTTAGACTTCGTCATTACATGATATATGTTACCTTGTGCTCACTACTAAATTACAAATCATTGTTGACTCAAATTGGCTTTGATATACCTTGGGATCCGGGTGGATTCACTACTTGAGCACTATATGCCTAGCTTAATGGCTTTAAAGAAAGCACTTCTAGGGAGACAACCCGGAAGTTTTAGAGAGTCATTTATTTCTGTTGTGTGCTTTTATAAAGTTTATAAATAAAAATAATGTGCCAAGGTTTGCCTTTAGGATGTTTACATTTGCTTGATGGTTTGTACGGTGCAGGACAGAAACTTTGGCTGTAGTGCGCGATTTTACATTTTTAGCTGGAACATCAAATGGTTCTGATTCTTTTTGCACTGTCTCCCTATTCAAATTGTTTATTTTTCCTAATTTTGTTAGAATTTTTCAAGTATCAGAAGTATGGTGAATGTTCAGATTGCTACAGACTGTTCTGTTTTAGACAGTTTCTGTTTTTGATGCATAGTTTGCTTGTTTTGATGAAACTATCAATTTATATCAGTGGATTAAGCCATGAAAAAGTTCTATTACAGTAGACACAATGCAAAAAAAAATATGAATTGGTTTGCAATAGTACTTAGAGTAGTGATTTGCTTTATTATACTAACGGATCTTACCGAGTTTTCTGTTGAAGTTTTGTGTGGATGAAGTGTTCGATGATCGAGAAGGTCTCGATGTGAGAAGAAGGAAGAGAGGAAAGAGCTCAAGCTTGGGGACGCCCGAGGCACCCCAAGTAAATATTCAAGGATACTCAAGCGTCTAAGCTTGGGGATGCTGGGAAGGCATCCCCTCTTTCTTCAACAAGTATCGGTATGTTTTCGGATTCGTTTCGTTCATGCGATATGTGCAATCTTGGAGCGTCTTTTGCATTTAGTTTTCATTTTTATTTTATGCACCATGCTGGTATGAGATAATCCTTGGTTGATTTGTAGAATGTTCTTTTGCTTCACTTAGATTTGTTAGAGCACAGGCATATCTTTTGTAGAAAGAATTAAACTCCCTTGCTTCACTTATACCTATTTAGAGAGATGACAGGAATTGGTCATTCACATGGTTAGTCATAAAATCCTACATAAAACTTGTAGATCACTGAATATGATATGTTTGATTCCTTGCGATAGTTTTGTGATATAAAGATGGTGATATTAGAGTCATGCTAGTGGGTAGTTGTGGATTGTAGAAATACTTGTGTTGAGGTTTGTGATTTCCGTAGCATGCATGTATGGTGAACCGTTATGTAACGAAGTCGGAGCATGATTTATTTATTGATTGTCTTCCTTATGAGTGGCAGTCGGGGACGAGCGATGGTCTTTTCCTACCAATCTATCCCCGTAGGAGCATGCGCGTAGTACTTTGTTTCGATGACTAATAGATTTTTGCAATAAGTATGTGAGTTCTTTATGACTAATGTTGAGTCCATGGATTAAACGCACTCTCACCATTCCACCGTTGCTAGCCACTCTAGTACCGTGCAACTTTCGCCGGTACCATAAACCCACCATATACCTTCCTCAAAACAGCCACCATACCTACCTATCATGGCATTTCCATAGCCATTCCGAGATATATTGCCATGCAACTTCCATCATCACTATATTCATGACTTGAGCATTCATTTTCATATTGCTTTGCATGATCGTAAGATAGCTACTATGATGTTTTCATGGCTTGTCCGTTTTTGATGTCATTGCTACGCTAGATCATTGCACATCCCGGTACACCGCCGGAGGCATCCATATAGAGTCATACTTTGTTCTAGACATTGAGTTGTAATATTGAGTTGTAAGTAAATAAAAGTGCGATGATCATCATTATTAGAGTATTGCCCCAGTGAGGAAAGGATGATGGAGACTATGATTCCCCCATAAGTCGGGATGAAACTCCGGACTTTACAAAATAATAAAAGAGGCCAAAGAAGCCCAAATATAAAAAAAGAGGCCAAAGAAGCCCACCAAAAAAATAATAAAAAACAAAAAAAACAAAAAATGAGAGAAAAAGAGAGAAGGGGCAGTGCTACTATCCTTTTTCCACACTTGTGCTTCAAAGTAGCACCATGTTCTTCATATAGAGAGTCTCTTGAGTTATCATTATACTAGTGGGAATTTTCATTATAGAACTTGGCTTGTATATTCCGATGATGGGCTTCCTCAAATGCCCGAGGTCTTCATGAGCAAGCAAGTTGGATGCACACCCACTTAGTTTCAGTTAGAGCTTTCATACACTTATAGCTCTAGTGCATCTGTTGCATGGCAATCCCTACTCACTCACATTGATATCTATTGATGGGCATCTCCATAGCCCGTTGATACGCCTAGTTGATGTGAGACTATCTTCTCCTTTTTGTCTTCTCCACCATCATATTCTATTCCACCTATAGTGCTATGTCCATGGCTTACGCTCATGTATTGCGTGAAAGTTGAAAAGGTTTGAGAACGTCAAAAGTATGAAACAATTGCTTGGCGTGTCATCGGGGTTGTGCATGATGTGAATATTTTGTGTGGTGAAGATGGAGCATAGCCAGACTATATGATTTTGTAGGGATAACCTTCTTTGGCCATGTTATTTTGAAAAGACATGATTGCTTTATTAGTAGGCTTGAAATATTATTGTTTTTATGTCAAATGATAGACTATTGCTTTGAATCACTCGTGTCTTAATATTCATGCCACGATTAGATATGTGATCAAGATTATGCTAGGTAGCATTCCACATCAAAAATTATCTTTTTTTATCATTTACCTACTCGACGACGAGAAGGAATTAAGCTTGGGGATGCTGATATGTCTCCATCGTATCTATAATTTTTGATTGTTACATGCCAATATTATTCAACTTTCATATACTTTTGGCAACTTTTTATACTATTTTTGGGACTAACATATTGATCCAGTGCCCAGTGCCAGTTCCTGTTTGTTGCATGTTTTTTATTTCGCAGAATATCCATATCAAACGGAGTCTAAACGGAATAAAAACTGGCAGAGATTTTTTTGGAATATATATGATTTTTGGAAAGAAAAATCCACGTGAGACGATGTTTGAGGGGCCCACGAGGTAGGGGGCGCGCACCAGGGAGGCAGGTGCGCCCCTGACCCTCGTGGCCACCCCGTAGGGCGGTTGGTGCCCTTCTTTCGCTGCAAGAAAGCTAATTTCCGGATAGAGATCGTGTCAAAATTTCAGCCCAATCGGAGTTATGGATCTCCGGGAATATAAGAAACGGTGAAAGGGAAGAATCTAAGAACGCAGAAACAGGCAGAAACAGAGAGAGACAGAGAGACAGATCCAATCTCAGAGGGGCTCTCGCCCCTCCCATGCCATGGAGGCCAAGGACCAGAGGGGAAACCCTTCTCCCATCTAGGGAGGAGGTCAAGGAATAAGAAGACGAAGGGGCCCCCTCTCCCCTTCTCTTCCGATGGCGCCGGAACGCTGCCGTGGCCATCATCATCATCACCGCGATCTACACCAACACCTCCGCCATCTTCACCAACATCTCCATCACCTTCCCCCCTCTATCTACAGCGGTCCACTGTCCCGCAACCCTCTGTACCCTCTACTTGAACATGGTGCTTTATGCTTCATATTATTATCCAATGATGTGTTGCCATCCTATGATGTCTGAGTAGATTTTCGTTGTCCTATCGGTGGTTGATGAATTGCTATGATTGATTTAATTTGCTTGTGGTTATGTTGTTGTCCTTTGGTGCCCATCATATGATTGCGCGCATGGATCACACCCTCGGGTTAGTTGTATGTTGATAGGACTATGTATTGGAGGGCAAGAGTGACAGAAGCTTCAACCTAGCATAGAAATTGATGCATAGGGGATTGAAGGGGGACCAATATATCTTAATGCTATGGTTGGGTTTTACCTTAATGAACGTTAGTAGTTGTGGATGCTTGCTAATAGTTCCAATCATAAGTGCATAGAATTCCAAGTCAGGAATGACATGCTAGCAGTGGCCTCTCCCACATAATACTTGCTATCGGTCTAGTAAAGTAGTCAATTGCTTAGGGGCAATTTCACAACTCCTACCACCACTTTTCCACACTCGCTATATTTACTTTATTGTTTCTTTATCTAAAAAGCCCCTACTTTTTATTTACGTACTCTTTATTATCTTGCAAACCATTCCAACAACACCTACAAAGTACTTCTAGTTTCATACTTGTTCTAGGTAAAGCGAACGTCAAGCATGCGTAGAGTTGTATCGGTGTTCGATAGAACTTGAGGGAATATTTGTTCTACCTTTAGCTCCTCGTTGGGTTCGACACTCTTACTTATCGAAAACTGTTGCGATCCCCTATACTTGTGGGTTATCAAGAAGGATTACTAGGGACATTGTGTTTTTGTCTATGTATCCACACATGTATCAAGTTTCCGGTTAATACAATTCTAGCATGTATAATAAACACTTATCATGATATAAGGAAATATAAAATAATAACTTTATTATTGCCTCTAGGGCATATTTCCTTTAGTCTCCCACTTGCACTAGAGTCAATAATCTAGTTCACATCGTCATGTGATTTAACACCAATAGTTCACATCTTTATGTGATTAATTCACATATCCATGTGACTAACACCCAAAGGGTTTACTAGAGTCAATAATCTAGTTCACACCGCTATGTGATTAACACCCAAAGAGTACTAAGGTGTGATCATGTTTTACTTGTGAGAGAAGTTTAGTCAACGGGTCTGCCATATTCATATTCGTGTGTATTTTGCAAATTTCTATGTCTACAATGCTCTACACAGAGCTACTCTAGCTAATTGATCCCACTTTCAATATGTATCCAGATTGAGATTTAGAGTCATTCGAATAAGTGTCAAAGCTTGCATCAACGTAACCCTTTACGATGAACTCTTTGTCACCTCCATAATCGAGAAACATATCCTTATTCCACTAAGGATAATTTTGACCGTTGTCCAGTGATCCACTCCTGGATCACTATTGTACCCTTTTCCCAAACTCATGGTGAGGTACATAATAGGTATGGTACACAACATAGCATACTTTGTAGAACCTATGACTGAGGCATAGGGATTGACTTTCAGTCTCTTTCTATTTTCTACCGTGGTCGGGTTTTGAGTCTTACTCAACTTCACACCTTGCAACACAGGCAAGAACTCCTTCTTTGTCTGTTCCATTTTGAACTACTTAAAAATATTGTCAAGGTAGTACTCATTGAAAAAACTTATCAAGCGTCTTGATCTATCTTTATAGATCTTGATGCTCAGTGTGTAAGCAGCTTCACCGAAGTCTTTCTTTGAAAAAATCCTTTCAAACACTCCTTTATGCTTTCCAGAAATTCTATATCATTTCCGATCAACAATATGTCACTCACATATATTTATCAGAAAGGCTGTAGTGCTCCCACTCACTTTCTTGTAAATACAGGCTTCACTGTCTGTATAAAACTATATGCTTTGATCACATTATCAAAGTGTATATTCCAACTCCGAGAGGCTTGCACCAGTCCATAAATGGATCGTTGGTGCTTGCACACTTTGTTAGCACCTTTAGGATTGACAAAACCTTCTGGTTGCATCATATACAACTCTTCTTCAAGATATCCATTAAGGAATGCAGTTTTGACATCCTTTTGCCAAATTTCATAATCATGAAATGCAGCAATTGCTAATATGATTCAGACAGTCTTAAGCATCGCTACGGGTGAGAAGGTCTCATCATAGTCAACTCCTTGAACTTGTCGAAAACCTTTCACAACAAGTCGAGCTTTGTAGACAGTAATATTACCGTCCGTGTCAGTCTTCTTCTTGAAGATCCATTTATTCTCTATGGCTTGCCGATCATCGGGCAAGTCAACCAAAGTCCACACTTTGTTCCCATACATGGATCCTGTCGGTGTCAAAACTGGCGGATCTCGGGTAGGGGCTCCCGAACTATGCGTCTAGGCCGGATGGTAATAGGAGGCAAGGAACACGATGTTTTACCCAGGTTCGGGCCCTCTTGATGGAGGTAAAACCCTACATCCTGCTTGATTAATATTGATGATATGGGTAGTACAAGAGTAGATCTACCACGAGATCAAGGAGGCTAAACCCTAGAAGCTAGCCTATGGTATGATTGTTGTATGATGAAGTTGTCCTACGGACTAAAACCCTCCGGTTTATATAGACACTAGAGAGGGTTAGGGTTACGCAAAGTCGGTTACAATGGTAGGAGATCTTGAATATCCGCATCGCCAAGCTTGCCTTCCACGCCAAGGAAAGTCCCATCCGGACATGGGACGAAGTCTTCAATCTTGTATCTTCATAGTCCTGGAGTCCAGCTGAAGGTATAGTCCGGCTACCCGAACACCCCCTAATCTAGGACTCCCTCAGATCCCATCTCAGATTTCATGGACTCAAGCCATTTCGCGGAATCTGGGCTCATCATCGCTTCCTCATAGTTCGTATGTTTTTCATGGTCAAGTAACATGACCTCCAGAACAGGATTACCATACCACTCTGGTGCGGATCGTACTCTGCTTGACCTACGAGGTTCGGTAGTAACTTGATCAGAAGTTTCATGATCATCATCATTAGCTTCCTCACTAATTGGTGTAGGAATCACTGGAACTAATTTCTGTGATGAACTACTTTCCAATTCGGGAGAAGGTACAATTACCTCATCAAGATCTACTTTCCTCCCACTCACTTCTTTCAAGAGAAACTCCTTCTCTAGAAAGGATCCATTCTTAACAACGAATATCTTGCCTTCGGATCTATGATAGAAGGTGTACCGAACAGTCTCCTTTGGGTATCCTATGAAGACTCATTTCTACGATTTGGGTTCGAGCTTATCAGGTTGAAGCTTTTTCACATAAGCATCGCAGCCCCAAACTTTAAGAAATGACAACTTGGGTTTCTTGCCAAACCATAATTCATATGGTGTCGTCTCAATGGATTTAGATGGTGCCCTATTTAACGTGAATGCAGCTGTCTCTAATGCATAACCCTAAAACGATAGTGGTACATCGGTAAGAGACCTCATAGATCGCACCATATCTAATAAAGTACGGTTACGACGTTCGGACACACCATTACTCTGTGGTGTTCCAAGTGGCATGAGTTGTGAAACTATTCCACATTATTTTTAAATGAAGGCCAAAATCGTAACTCAAATATTTGCCTCTGTGATCAGATCGTAGAAACTTTATTTTCTTGTTACGATGATTCTCAATTCACTCTAAATTTCTTTGAACTTTTCGAATGT